>NW_007377526.1:226343-355880 GCF_000475195.1 Diaphorina citri | reverse complement strand
ACCCCCAGGCCCTCATTTCAGCCCCTCGCTATAGCGACTATCTCCTGGAGATGTGTCTGTATGCATTGATGGAGAAGAAAGCAGTCTTTTAAAACCAAATGGCAAGCTTTTTACTCGTATCAAACATGAAATTCAAGTTATGTATCAAAATTGATCTTGGTATATGCACACTTCTTGGCAAATTGGATCAATTGATGTGTTGAGCATTCAAGTTACCAAGGACAAGACTCAAATAGCCGAGATTATAGTTACCAACCTGCGATAGGAGTGGAACAAAAAGAAGAAGAATATGCACAGTCAATGTAGTTTAACATCCTGAAACAACTGTAGGTTAATTTATTTATTTAGGTACCGTAGGGAAATGGCCTGTGTTACTAAACTGTAAAACTAAAAGTTAGGGAGAGCTCTCAAATATTGTCTCCGTTAATTCAGTCCCAGGTACACCACGTAGGTACTACATACATTAATTATTATTATCTGTACAGTAGTCAAGTAGAGCTGACATCTCCACTAATAAATCTGGTGAATTGGTGGAGATGACTGTATTACATTCAATCTCGCGAGGATGAAATGAATTTCAAATACCGAAGTAATTAAAAAAAATTGTGCCAATAAAGGTGTTTCAATCAATAAACACCCCCAATTTTAAAAAAGATCCCAGCTTCCTGAAGTTGTTCAATTTAGAGAGAAATAAAGTTAACCTTCATCCCAAACATTCACGTGAGAGGGAAATAAAGAGCAAAATAAATACAATAGCAGACTACAGGAGAAAGAGAAAGAAAATTAAGATAAATTATTGTAGTCATTAACTAAACGACTCTAAATTTTAAGTTAAATGAATTCAGGAATGAGGAGAATGAAACGGAGGTAGTTGAAAATCTGGAACTCTGGGAAAGCCCTGACGTATTTAAGGTTCTCCAAATTATTCACTTGAAAAACTCGAAATATTTGAATACCTACAATATAATGTAGACTGCGATTTATTAAAAAAGAAAAAAAAATCCCCCATTGGGTGCGTTTAGGAATATGAGACGAAATTCATACAGGTTCTCATGCACAGCATTAGATATTAGAGCTACATTATTTATGCTGTAATCATGGGACCTTTTTCACTTAGGTATGGTTCTTTTAGGTATACCTGTCACGCACATAATACGTATACATGGTATGTGAATGCACAGGTTTTTTATGCAGTCTCGATTAGAGCTACATTATTTATGCTGTAATCATGGGACCTTTTTCACTTAGGTATGGTTCTTTTAGGTATACCTGTCACGCACATAATACATATACATGGTATGTGAATGCACAGGTTTTTTATGCAGTCTCACAGTAGTTCTTCAAAGGGGGAGATCTTCCACCCTCCCATGCCCTTGAATTACGCCACTGGTGAGTACACTATAGAGTTACGTTGGAATTTCCAGGATGTTGAAGTTTGTAATGCGAAACAGCTTGCAGTTGGCTGCATTTGCATGATAACTAGACTGCCCTTGTTATCACGCAGAACATCTCAGCTTAATCCTCAATTTTAGCACTTTCTTGACTTTTCCAAATCCTTTTCATAAAATTATAATTTTCTTTGGTCTTCAGTCCATACGTTTCTATACTATAAGTAAATTCTTATCATTTAAAACAATGTTTCCAACTTGGAAATGCTTGTATTTAATTTATGGTAAATAAATTAATTAAAGGTATGTCTAATTTCTCAACATACCTGCATTGACAACTATGTACATTCAATTCAACACATTTCAAATCATTTTGGTCACATATAGAAATGAGTGTTATTTTCATGAAATGTCACTTTTCAATCTCTTCAAGCAATAGAGAGTTCGCTATGTGAGTATTACTTGAAGATTTCAAGTAATACTCACATAGCTTGAAATCTTCAAGTAATACTCACATAGCGAACTCTCTATTGTTGTATCATTACTTTAATCTCTCTACTCACTCGAGGAAAAATTCCAAATGCCAGCATATCCTCGGAAAATCCGCGTTCGAATGCATTGGGTAGGTAGGACCTATATTTATTTACCTACTTTTTGAATCAATGAGACTTTATTACATATTATTTAAAATACCCATCAAGCAAGACGATTTCTTTAAAATGTAATAAATTTTCTAATAAAAAATAAAGCTTACTAAGAATTGAAAATTGGAATAAAGAAGTTCATACTTTCTAAACTTCTAAAAGAACGTAGGAGGTTTTGTTAATTAAAAACTAATTTGGATGGATTTACATTTTAAGCGGAACTCTTGATGTGTCACTGAAGAGTAGGAGTGACTTTGGTACTACATATTATTACTATTAGGTAGATATTTGATACCTATATCATAAAAAATTGGCATTATTTGACTTTGGTCCATTATCGTCCAACAGTCACTATATCTCCTATTACTTTCCTGCCCTTCAAAAATACTTCAAAAATAATAATGAAAAATAATAGAAAGTAAAAATGCTATTTTACAAATTCGCAATCCACTGGTTTTCCAATTATCTTTCTGACACCGAAGAAGACTCTTGATATTTCTTTCTAAACAGATCTAATATTTACAAAATTTCAAATTCTAGATATCTTTCATTTCAAAGGTCAAAAGTCAGATTTTGAAATTGGGAGACTTGACATGAATATGACACTCAAGGTTTACTTCTTCTCACTTTTACTCTCTCCTGAAATCATTATTTATTAATATATTAATCGATAGTATAGCTTCTTTAACCCTGTATTATGTTGCGTCTCTTTCCGATTGACTGGATCTACGCACGATTTTTCACTATTTTCAACCATCTATGTAGGTACATTTATGATTTTGTATTGCAGCTTTGAAATTTTCAATTAAAAAATTTCAAACCCTCTGTGACATTGTTCATAATAATTTTTACTTTCTAGAATTTGATTACCCACTCAAACTCCCATTCCAAGAACCTCAGTAACTACTTACTCTCTTTCTCACTCACACACCATCCCTCCCTCTTTACCCTCTCCCAAGTACAGACAGTATGATCATAAAAGATCTGATATTCTTTTTAATAAGCAAAACAAAGATATTGAAAGGAAGAGTAGGAAATTTCTTGATGTTTGTTACGATAAGGTAATCCTATTATCTATAAGAAAGCTATAAAGTAAAGAAAACTGAAAAGTTTCCTTTCGATCATTATTATTCCAAATTTTATGTATGTTTGTATAATATATTTCGCTATATAAATTGCCATGGAAAGTTTTTAATAAGATAGAGTAAGGTCCTTAACTTTTGGGGGGGGGAAGCGCTTGGAGTTCCGTCTTGGGATGCTGGGTTGCTCTTCTTTCACGATGATACAGACGGGGAATTTGAGAACTCGGGAATTTTACAAACAATATGGATGCCCATACAAAGTGGAATAGTGCAGGAAGCATTTTGGGAATTCGGGTTCGCTGACCTCTGCCTTTTTTTATGGAAGAAATTTATTATTACCGAGTAATAATATTTTATTTTACATACATTTTATGCTCTGATCAATGAAAATTTCATGAGTAGGTAGTGCCTCTATAGTCAGTGTCTTAAAAAAATACCATTTTATTGATAAAGAAAAAGGACATCTTAGGAATCTACAATAATTCTTCATACTGACACACTTATTAGATGTCAATTTTCATGACGGAGCCCAAATAGCATTGAACAAGCTTGTCATTTTATTTACCCCTTCCTTCCTCTCCTCTTTTCTGGGTCACAATAACTCCACCCATTAAACTTGACTAAACTTTTCGTCGAGATAAATAAAAAATTAATTTGAACTTTTCGGAAAATTTGCCATCTTCAGAGCCTGACCATTTTTCTGACAATCCATCCCTATCAATAATCCTCTTTCTCACCTATCTCCCTGACTAAACTTTCAACTTTTGGTTCAGCTTTGGATTTTTTGCCTTGGGTCTCTTTTTCTTTCCGCTTATCTTTATGCATACTTTTTTTATTTTCTTAACTTGAATCGTTGTTGTCCTCTATTTTATTTTCCGATTTTTAGTCCGTCCTTTCTTTATTAAATTACAATAGTAATAATAAAAGGTATAGGGACGGGCTATTGTATTCGCTTCGGTGTCTGTCTGTGTGTCTGTTCCCATAATCCAAACCTGGTCGACCTATATATCAAATTAAAGGTCTTTTTTACCAGGAACACGAAAGTGGTGGTGTAAATTTCGTCCATAAAACCAAAGAGCCAAGAAACCAAAAAAACTGGTTTTTGGGGGATTTTGTCACATTTTCTCACACAAATGAGCACTGATCTTGAAATTTGTCGCGACGACCTATGAACTCAAAGCGAGAAAGTTTACGATAACACTTCGGTCGATAATTTAAGACCGGTTTTGGCGTCACCTATGTTAAGCTACGCCGAGCAAGGCCAATAAATGGATGGGTAACTTGAACATTATATTGGTAGTTAGTAGTTAATAGGAAACATTAAAAGGAATAAAGGGAGAACGGGCTCTGTATGGGATTTTATCCTTCTTTATCTGAAAATTTGACGTAAACAGGAGGGCGTGGGTTCGATCCCAGCCGAGGCATGGAATTTTATCCTCATTTATTTGAGAGTGTGATTACATAGTAATGGAGCTCTAATGGTTAGGTGGTAGAAAACGCCTCCGGCGTTAACCTCGCCTAGTGGTTACCTTCCACTCAAGAGTCTATTATTATTATTATTGTCGCGAGTACTGAAGATGCTTACTGGGAGCAGAAGGGACAAACTGGATTCTCTCATTATTAAGAAATAATTAATTGGAATCATTTCGTTTTATAACAATTACCTACTCCCTAATTAATTCGTTATTTTAATTGCCTACTTTTTTCCACTTTAAGATTTAACATTCACAGACAGCCTTTATACTTATTGAATAGGTAGGTACGCAATACGCATCATTTTATCAAGTACCTACTATAATCATGTAGGTACCTACATATCTACTGGGTTAATACATAGTTATAGTAGAACCCCCCCCTCCCTCCCAAGTGTTGGAGACTACAGGGAAGGGTTAACGCAAAGTTATTCTTCTCTTCAAATAACTTTATCTTGATTGTTACAAAATTGAATTTTTCAAAAGCTTTGATAATGCTAAAGAGAAAGAGAGAGGGAAATATACAAGCTTTGACAATGCTGGGAGATAGAGGGAGAGAGAGAGAACGATATCCGAGCTTTAACAATTCTAGTGAGAGGAAATAAATGGAAGTGATCAATTTCTGTGTTCTTGAATTTTGTGTACGAAAAACAGATAGCACTTTGGGAATCAAGTGAGGTACTGTGGTATTTTCCTGTGGTAGGTACTGTTGTATTTTCCTATTTCATTCAATAATAGAATAATACTAACCTATTATAGTTACAGACTTCAATAAACACTATGCCACGTTTATAACTTCTATCAGTAAGCTCCGTAATTTAAATTATTTTTAGAAGCCTTGTAAGATCTTTCCTCTGCCTTCGTTTTCTTACCTTTCACAAAACACTTTTGGTCCTTTGGTCTTGAACATCCACCAAGTTTGTATTGACTTTCTCACTAAAAGTTTGACTTGTTTTCTCCTAGCTCTTTGTATGAATTCATTTCAAAGATCAAAGCTAAGATTGTAAGCGTATTCATTACAGTTGATCAGTGTGTTCTGAAATGAAAGGGATTCAGATGGAAGAATTTCTTGTAACTCACGAGAAAACTGACACAACTTTGTCAAAGCAAAGGTATTAAATCTAGCTTTTGGGTTTAATAGACGACTCTTTCTTTTCACTTCTGCAATCTACTGCATCCTTTTTAACAGGGTATTAAAATCTGAATTTATAGTATTTTCTCTTCTCTATGAAATTAATGATTTGATGTCTTTTAATTATTATGCATTCGTTGTTTGATCAAATAAACTAGAGTACTAGAGGAAATGAAATACTAAGAAATCTCATGATTTAAACCCTTTTCTACACATCTTTCCACTATGAAACACATACAGCTACTAGACTTGGAACTCTGAAAAAGGTCATCTCGTACTGCAGTTTCCTGTTATATGTTTTGAAATGCATACACAGGTAGAAAATCTACTGAATGAAACTCTTTGAACGAATGAACTTCTGAGAAGTAAATTCGTTACGAAATAATCAAGGGTAAATTAATTGGATACAAACTCTCGGAATTCCTAAGAAATATGCAAATCATCAGAACATTGGTCCGTTTAAATCACCAATCATGCCAAACGGAGTGATCATAGTGTACTCCTCTTTTGACTCCCTCAATAAAATTTACATGGATAGCTATTTCATTTTGGATCAAAATAGCTTCTTCTGCATGAAGTAATTGGATGGAAATTGCTGCAAATTGTCCTCTGAGGTCGGGAAAGGATGTGTACCATTTTCATCTCAAGTCAGTTTTCCGAGAAGGGTGTGCAACATGGCTGACAGCAGGTTCCACGTTTTTACTTATCTATCTATCTTGTTCCTATTCAAGTCGTCATGAATATTTTGATAAATATTTTACATTACTTTTACTACGTCACAGAATTTTACGTTTACGTTCCTAATAGATGTGTCCAACAGGGGTGGTGTTGTAAGTTATTACGATATACAAGCACAGAGAACTATTAACATATACATCTCTTTATTTCATATAATATACATAGGTACATGACAAATTAGGAACATACAGAATTTTACGTTTACGTTCCTAATAGATGTGTCCAACAGGGGTGGTGTTGTAAGTTATTACGATATACAAGCACAGAGAACTATTAGTGTTAGGTACTTATTTACTACGTACCTCTTATGGGCTAGAAGATTGATTTTCCTCCAAAAATTCCAGGTGCCGATGCCGTGCTTTCAGGCCCTTCAGACTCTCGAATGGCGAGAGAAGACGAAGGATGTGGAAAAATGAGAGACGGTAGAAAATGGGAGAGAAAAGTCGAAAGAAACGATCGAGAAAAGGAGGAGGAAGAGGAGACGAGGAAGAAGACGAAACGAGAGGGAGAGGAAAGTCAGAATAAACGATAGAGAGAAGGAGGGAAAGAAGACGAATAAGGAGGGAGGAAGAGAAAAGTCAAAAGAAACGATAGAGAGAAAGAGGAGGAGGAGGAGGAGGAAGAAGAAGACGAAACGAGAGGGAGAGAAAAGTCAAAAGAAACGATAGAGCGAAAACGATAGAGAGAAGGAGGGAAAGAAGACGAATAAGGAGGGAGGAAGAGAAAAGTCAAAAGAAACGATAGAGAGAAAGAGGAGGAGGAAGAAGAAGACGAAACGAGAGGGAGAGAAAAGTCAAAATAAACGATAGAGCGAAGGAGGGAAAGAAGACGGAGCGAGAGGGAGAGAAAAGTCAAAAGGAACGATAGAGCGACGGAGGGAAAGACGAATAAGGAGAGAGAGGAAGAGAAAAAGGGGAAATACACAAATTGTGTAGGCGTACAGACAGCGTAACGTACGAACATAGTAAAACTCTTCTCCTCTTCCTTCCTCCCACGCTTTTGACTCCATTTTCTCTTCTCCCACTCGTCTATCATTGTGTAGGTATTTATTTTTAATCCTTCCTGGTGCATTGTTTTCAAGGTAGGCCTTTTCATTACTATAATGGGGTTAAAAGTGGGCTTTTTAGGTGGGAGATATGCATGCTTGTCTGCGAGTGCATACTCGTTTTAATCTAAAAGTAGGTCAACCGTACGGACCTCTGTTTTTTAAAACGGCCTCACCTTTTGGGTACTAGAAAAGTAGGTGTTACCGAAATGACCAACATGCGTACCTATGGTTGAATAGGTATGCGGATACTGCAGATAGGTATAGGGCTGAGAGTAGATAATATGTAATTCCCCATTCTTCTTCCCGTGATTTCCTCCTTCCTAGGCGCCTTAGAGATTCGAAACCTGAGAACAGAAAGAACATATATATTGTCAGTTATCAGTCCACCACAACCTCCAGGTTCCATTAATCCTACGACTATGTAGTACGTACCATAGGTAACTAAGTAACTTATCAAATTCAATGAACTGTGGGCCGAGGAAAATTAAAATCACGTTATCCTATTAGGTACTTATAAGTTATTCTGACAAATCCACATTATTCTCAATTCTAGCTACCGTCGACAATGTCAATATAGGACTGAAAATCCCCGGTATCTCTTTATACAACAGTACTTTGGTAATTTCAAATGTAATTGTATGGAGATTCTGAAAATCCTTCGTAAACTAGATATATATTATAAAGCAAAAAGAAAAAAGTCCAAGGATTTTCCGCCAAAGTTCAGAAAACGGAAAATTTCAATATCGACATATTACTTTTACAGCAAACTTTTTCTCTCCCCTTGAAATTTTCTTTCGTCCTTGTACATAATCTATTTTATGCATTCAGTATCTATTACCTACCTATGCCTACAGCAAACTTTTTCTCTCCCCTTGAAATTTTCTTTCGTCCTTGTACATAATCTATTTTATGCATTCAGTATCTATTACCTACCTATAGGAATAAAACTGCTGAATGTAAAGGAATATGCACCCATATACAACGAACGTGTTACGAGCTAAATAAGTCCTTCTATGGGAACAGACAGACAGACAGACAATAGTCTGTCCACTATACCCTTTTTTTTATTATTATTATCGTAATAATAAAGGAAGTACGGACTAAAGAGGGTCGAAATTTGATTTTTTTTTTCTTCAAAATTTGTACGTCCTACCAGTTTTTACTGAACGAAATCCCCACACAAACTCGACAACCCTGAATATCGTACGCTCGTGTTTGCTAGGAAAAGTAAAGCCCCCCGTTCTCCTTTTTTTTTGTGTTCCACTAATCTTTACTTTTTTAATCTATTTTGGATTATCCTTACATGGGTATTGTACTTTGGAATTTGAAAGCTTTTTTGCACAGGAGATATGCATTATCATGAAAAAGTTCAAGTTTTTAATAATGCCCGTATGTAACATTTCATCGCTGAACCATCAATGATTTTATATTTTTTTTCTTTGCCCTCCTACCCTCCATATACCACTTCACAGGCACCACATCTCTCAACATTATCCGTTTTATTCTGTGCGAAATGCTGAAAAAGGGGGGTGAGTTTTTTTACGGGGGAAGAAGAGGAGAAACCCTCCTACCCTCCATATACCACTTCACAGGCACCACATCTCTCAACATTATCCGTTTTATTCTGTGCGAAATGCTGAAAAAGGGGGGGTGAGTTTTTTTACGGGGGAAGAAGAGGAGAAGGGAAATTGAAAGGGAGGAGACATTTTGGGTGTGGGGTATAAGAGGTATGGGACGTGAGGAGAGGGAATTTTCCTCCGGGAATGCAGGTAGGGCAGCAGGGTTCAAGGACATTTTTGCTATTTGAAAATGCTACAATATCAGTTGTGTGCTTTACAACTCTTTTCTCCTCTCCAGGTCTTTTCCACTTTTCTCTCCTCTTTTTCTATATTCCTTATCGTCTCACCCATCCTAAAAGTTCTACTCCCCCTTTTTCTCCCCAAAAATTTCGTTTCCTCTACCTCCCCTCCACTTTTTCAATTTCTCCCTATCAAAATTTTGGGCTCTTATTATATCCCTCTCTACCCTTTTCTCCTTTTTCTGTTTGCTTCGTTCTCTTTCTTCTTCTTTGCTCGCGTATTTTGCTTCCTTTTTTTATGTTTATTATTTCAACTTGTCAAACTGTGCTATGAAATTCCCGAAATGTTTATCCTCCTTCTTTTCTTTTCCTCTTTTCAACTTTAGTCATTCCGCCGAGATTGTTTATTATTTTATCCTTCTACCTTGCTTGAACATATATTTTATAATTATTATACAACAATTATTATCATTTTAAACTGAAATTATTATGAACACCACTGAAATTTTGGCTCCCGAGATTTTTTCTCATTGTATAAAGAGGAAAAATCTCACGTAGAAAATTATCTTTTTCATATTTTCCTCATTCTTTGTATCTTTTTTTGAGGAAAAATCTACAATTGTTAGCACACTTTGAAAGAGTACAATGTTTAGATTCTACAAAAGGAGGTAGTGTGGAAAATCACACAATCAGGGCTCATTCAATCATGATGTCACATCTTTATGGGCTACTCACTTGGTGAAGAAATTTTTTCACCACGAAGAGGCCGCACAGGCAGGATTAACAAGGTATATTCTATTCTATTTTTGGGGGGATTTTAATGATGAAATGCATAGGTAACACAACTCCCCTAGGTAGACATTTATTTAATTAAAAGCTTTATTGTATTAACGCCGTAGGCCTGTCAGCTAACACGTGTTGCATTTAGTGTCACGAGCCATTATATTACTCTGGATGCCTATCTATTTTATATGTAAAACTATTTACTGAGTCTTTCTTTTCAAACGGAAGGGCATAGGTACTTGAACTGAAGAAAAAATTATAATCAAGAATAAAATAATAATTTATTTTATTTATAGTAAGCTTTAAAGTTTATTTATTTATTTTTTTTTTCATAATATAGGCAATGAAGTCCTGAGAAGGACTATTTTGAGTGTTGAAGCTCTGAGTAGGCTTTTTAGGGTGGAGCCCTGAAATGGGCTATTTAAGTTGAATGCCATATTTTATGATAAAATCAGTTACGAGGTTTCGTTTGAAAGGCTCTAAACTCTAATGGGCGAATTTCTTCTGTGATGAACTTTTTTTTCTTTCAAATTTTATCAAAATTGGACGGAAAAATAGAAAAACTATATTAAAAAACAGCAAGTTAAAACCTAGAACTCCATTAGTGCGAGTAGATCGTAACCATTAATTAACTAAACCTCGAAACCCTTTACTTACTTGTTACGGAACCCCGTTTCTCTAAGTGGGTTCTAATTCAAAGAAAATCGTCTTGAGTTTTTTTTTTATCGATTTTTTCGGGATCAATCTACTCTGGTCACCGTAATCGATTCTTAAAAAAACGTACAAGAGAGAGGGGGGAGAGAAAGAAAGAAAGAGAGAGAGAGAGAGAGAGAGAGAGAGAGAGAGAGAGAGAGAGACGAAGGGAGAAAGAGATATTTTTCACGTCCCGCCCGTGGCGGATTTCATCCTGATGTTCGTTCTCGGAACGGTTGGCTTTTTCCTATCCTGTCTTCCTTCTTTCTTCGATTTCAGAACGATAAGACCTTAGCAGTTACAGTTCCCTCTATCAAACCTCTTAAAAAAAGGAAAAAAAAAGTCCATCGCTCACGGGTTGAGTATTCCTGCAATAAAGCGGCTATTAGAATAGATTGCGACACGTGTGTCAACTCCGTAACAAATTACATTTTGAACACTTAATGTAGACAGGAGGATAGAAAGCATCGCATCCCAATTGCACTAAAAAAAAAAAAAAAAAAAAAAAAAATCAAGTTAAGCTTTGGTCATATTCCCAGCACAAAGTCGAAAATCATTAATGACCATCCCCGCTGATGCTATGAATTCTGGAAAAACGTAGTATTCGAAAAAAATTCTTAGTTCTAAGTTTGTAGTATGTAAAGACAGTAGTTCAACTAGGTAGGTACATACGTTTATAATAGTTAGTAGAACAACGTGATAATGGTGCGAGCATTATTGTAGCATTACAAGAGGAGAAAAAAGTTCAATATTCCATTTTATTTAAAATCGGTATAGATATGGAATTATACATAGATATCTATAATTCCTATAAATATAAAAAAATAACGAAATCTGTTACATTATTTCAATACGGTTCTGATTTGACTGTTACATTCCTATAAATATAAAAAATAACGAAATCTGTTACATTATTTCAATACGGTTCTGATTTGACTGTTACATTATTTTAATATGGTTCTGATTTGACTGTTACATTTTAATACGGTTCTGATTTGACTGTTACATTTTAATACGGTTCTGATTTGACTGTTACATTTTAATACGGTTCTGATTTGACTATTACATTATTTTAATACGGTTCTGATTTGACTGTTACATTATATTAATACGGTTCTGATTTAGGTACCTATAATTCCTATAAATATAAAAAAATCGATTACAATCGAATATTATGTAACGGTTACCAGGAATGAAATAACAATATTACTTAATTTTATTGATTTTACATTAGCAATGGGGCTTTCTAGATTTCCTGCATTCATGTATTTTCAACGCATAGAAAATAGGAGGGAATTATTATAATTTCCTATCATTAGTTTTTCCAACTGTGCGCTTCTATTTCGGGGTACACTCAGCCTAGGAAGGACAATTAATTGAGTAGCTACTTCTTAGAAGGTAGTAGAGACTAATGGTGGTATTATAAGGTTAAAACAAGCTGGACCCGTCCCTCCGAGAATTTTTTAGCCCCTAGTTTATTCGATCGTGGTTAGAGAAAATCAGTACCTAGCTACCTACCTAATTTGTTTAATATTCAGTTTATTATTATTCTTGATTTGATTTTTTGATTTTACTATCATGTAATGATTTAAAATCAAGACTAGAGCCCGTTCCCCCTTTATTCCTTTTTTTTGCGTTATGGTTCTCTGGACAAAATCGCATCCCCCCCTACCTTGGCGGACTTTGGGGTGAAGGATAGGAGAGGTGACGACGCTTCAAAATTCAAGTCACGTGATTCCGTTGTGTTCCGAGTAAGAGAATAATATTACTCTCGAAAGTTGGCCTCATTATTCAATGTTCCCCTTCCTTGCCCCAACTCTTTCTGGTCGCCAACCTCAGCCCTTCCCGTACGTGAAAACCCTGGAGCCCCCCCCTCCATCCATCCCTATTGGAGACCCCCCTCTTCGGAAAAATAGTGGATAAGTCAAAACACAATTTTTACTATTTTTTCACTCCTGTCCTGCTACACCTGAGCTGTAGTTGCTTTTTTTCAATATTTTGGCCAGCGATTATGAACACACGTTCCCATGGCGTAGTGGTCACTGCCTTGGACGCGGGAGACCCGGGTTCGATTCCCGGCGGGGTAAAAATCTGTATAATAACACAAAGAAACGGCATTTATTTTATTTCTATTTTACTCCTGTCCTCTTACACCGGGTTGTCTTTTCTCTATTTCAATCTTTTGGCCGGGGATTACGAACACACGCGCTTGATAGTAATTAGCAAATACTAAATATCTATTGGCACTGTCAAGCGTGCGAACGCTTGACACACTTCAATTCATCATAACCTATCATGTGTATGTGTAATGTGTATTTTCACCACTCGCATCGCTGTGAAAACGGCATGTTTCAAGCATATCTAGAAGTGGGTTCAAATTAGTATGAGTGAGTGAGCCAGTCAGTCGGTTTCACAAGAGGCTATTATGGATGTTCATAAATTGCAAATTCTCGAGAGTAAGTAAGTAGAGTAGACCTCTCTTCGTTTTGTTAGTCAATTTCTGCCAACTTTTCCCTTTTCCTCCCAAGGAAAGACAGAGGATATTAAATATTCCACCCTGGGTGCATAGATCGCAGTGCTAGTGGGAAAGTGACGCAAGTCGAAAAAAAAACTTGATTATTCAGGCGACAAGACCGGGCCGGATTTTATCCCGTTCGTTCTCAGAACGGCTGGCTTTCTCCTATCCTGTCTTCCTTCTCTCTTCAATTTTGGGACGATAAAACCCTAGCAGTTACAGTTCCCTCAATCGAACTTTTTTTTATTTCCAACTTTTGAAAATTTTCAAATGTTTTTTGGAGTTTCATTAAAGAAAACCGACACAAAACAAAATAGCCACCTTCAAAACAACTGATCTGCTGCACTTGAACGAAGTGATTCACTCTTCAATACGCATGCGTCGCTAAACTTCCAAAGCGGAAAAACAACACAATAGTAGTGAAAAAACAAAGCTATTTTGATGCGGTTTTGTCAGTCGACCCGGGCACAAATGCCGACGCTGGGAAAATGGGGTTTCGAAGATATTGAGTTGTGACATTTTTCCCTTTATTATTTACTTCCAACTTCTGAAAATTTTCAAATGTTTTTTGGAATTTCATTAATGTAAACCGACACAAAACAAAATATTCACCTTCAGAACAACTGGTCTGCTGCACTTGAACGAAGTGATTCACTCTTCAATCTGCAATACGCATGCGTCGCTAAACTTCCAAAGCGGAAAAACAACACAATAGTAGTGAAAGAACAAAGCTATTTTGATGCGGTTTTGTCAGTCGACCCGGGCACAAATGTCGACCCTGGGAAAATGGGGTTTCAAAGATATTGAGATGTGACACTTTTCCCTTAGCATTGTGACCCATCCATGTAGTACTACGGAGGAAATGAAAACGATCTAATTTCATTATTTCACACACGAGAGACATTGCAGAATGGCGAGAGAAGACGAAGGATGTGGAAAAATGAGAGACGGTAGAAAATGGGAGAGAAAAGTCGAAAGAAACGATCGAGAAAAGGACGAGGAAAAAAAAAAAAAAAAAAAAAAAAAAAAAAAAACAAGAGCTTTGAAGCGAGAAAAATACCTTTCGAAAGAAATTTGAACTTGTTTTCCCACGTGGATTTCTTTTCATAACCATAAGAGTCTTTTATAAATATGGTACTTGTACATGATAGGTACGTCTTAGAGGGGGAAGCTTTTTTTTTTACAAGGTTTACACATAAAAACACTTTTTATGAATTCAATGAATTGCAGCGAGTTCGGGGAATAAATGAAAGCGAAAAAAGTTCACGCGTGCATGTACTCAGGCTACTTTTATAACGAAATTGGTTATTATCATTATTATTATTTGTATTATTAAAATCATCATCATTAGTATTATTATGTTATTTATTTTCGCATTCGTACAATATTATAATCATGGTACGGGCACTTATCGAACAAACCATGCTCCTAAATCTTGGTAGGTTTGAAAAACATATGACTTTAGCATAAACTCTTGACGACGAGTTTTGATTTTTCCTTCCAAGGTTCCTAGAGAAAAAGCAACCCTAAGGAGCTTAAGTTTGTTATAGGTCAGTCAAAATCTCCATTTATTTTAAGTCCCTACCCTATTCCTTAAAGATGAAACTTTTATCAAATCTGAATTGAAAAATCATTATTTGGTCATTCTAGGTCATCCCATACCCTTAATGTTCTTTATTCTCATGACGTTATAGTTACCAAGTCACCAGCAATAAAACTTGAATTCCTAACCCCACAACAATTCACCTAAATGATATTTGAAGGAGAAAAAAAAGAGAATAAAGAAAGAAAAAATGCTAATTTTTGAACATTACTGCAAAATATTTGAGCAGAAAGAAGAGAGCCAGATATAATAAAATGAAAAAAAGGAGCACAAGCATAGCACAGGTTGCGAGTACTTTCAAATCACCCATCTGTTGCCGAAGGTTGCAATGTAAAATACAAAAACTGGGGACAGGGCTGGCATTTTCCCGGGACATTTGGGATGATGATGCCACCACCGCACCGGCCCATAGCACGCGGTTTCGTTATTATTATTATTTGTATCATTTTTCAAAGTTAAGAAGATGGATTTTTTCTTCTTTTTAGGTTACGAATCATTGTTAGAGAGCGCGGAGAACTATTTTTCATTTATTAACATTGGTATTTTATTTAATTTAATAATACTCCAAGATTAATTATGTAGGTGTTTATTTTCACTGCAAGACATTTTAATGTATTAGCAAAGTAAAAGATTTGAAAATTTGTTAACCTGTAGGTAACCTACCTAAAACATGCTAGCATTATTTTGTTAGAGGAATATGTCACCCCTGTAACATATAGATTCCCCACCTCCAAGTTATGGATTCCCTAGGATATGCATGCCAGCCCTGGGCTTCAGAGTATTACAGACCCCAGACAATCTAAGGTCAGTAGTACCACACAAAAGTTTAGGTAGGAAGCTGAAGTATACAAACGAGGAGGTTGAAGCTATGGGGAGGAGTGAAAATGTTCAAATTCTTCCCTTTTTTACGTCGTGTTAAAATACGCTCGCAGAGCGTCGTGGCCCGCTGTGACAGTTTTTTCGAACCTTTTTTTCTATCTTCGTTTTCTTTTACGGATCTGCGCAGTTCAGTCTCCCCGGGCTAAGTACAAAAAAGTCTCTTTTTCAAACAAGTTGACGCTTTCTATCTATCGGGGATACATTTTTTTTGTTATTATTTACTTAATTTTTTCGATCGGCAATTTTTTTTTCTTTTTTTTTTCTGAAAAATTATCTTTTTAAATTTTTATACATGAAAAAAGTGTAAAATGTACCTAGAGTTTGTTCATAATTTTTCATTATTTTTACCCAGCAAATACACAGGTAACCCCATTTTATTAAATATTTTTGAGCTTTTTATAATTGAATAGAGAATAAAATATAGGAAAATAAATTTACGTAGTTGGATATTTTTCGCTGGGTATAAGTATTTTTAGAGAAAAATAATTGTCGATATTATTGAATTTTGCCTCTCTTTTTTACACTCGAAATATCAAAGGTTTTGTTTCACAGAGGCAACGAGCCTGAGCAACTTTAGTGAATTTTCATTCCATTTTAAAATTCACTTTTCGTAAATCTTTTTAGTCCTGGTGAAAATGGGGCATGGGATTTAAAGAAGACCTAATTTGAAAAATGATGTCGTAGACAAAGGCACATGTATCACGCGTGGTGATGTATTGTAGGACGCTCGGGAAAGCTCGGGGTAGAAAAATGACATTACGATTGTCTGGAAGGTACACAATAGCTAGTTTATTAAACGTTGGAGGATTAGATAATGTTTCATGTGGCCCTGGGTTTTGTGTGGGGCTCTTCATATACTCCCCAAGTCCCCCGTTAAAGTGAACTAAGCAGTTCACATTCGACTGCTCAGCATTGGAAGCATGGGTACCGATTTGTGTGTTTCAAGCGGGAAAGCGGGTAAAAAAGTTAGGTTGAAAATCACCACCCTGATAAGCAATCTTTAGTTGTTTTATGCAGGAGGTATAAACGGTTGGTTTGCGAACTCTGAAGAGATTAATAGAAGCGAAGGCGTTGAAACATTTTGGTAGTTTTTTTTTTTAAAAGTCTCTTTGTTGGTTGGGTTATTTAAATTTTCGTGTTAGTAACTTCTTTTTTTTCGATGAGGCACTTTAACACTTATGATAGTAAGGTCGTTAGCTTCCTTTTGCAGTTGGAAAAAGCGTTACATTCATGCAGATAAGATCAACTGAATGAAGCAAAGAAGTAGATATGCAAGAATGTTGGTTATTGTTTCAGCATTAGCAACACAATTTTGAATTTTCACCTACAAAACGGACCAAGTCATTATTAAAGGTAATTGGGGTTAGAGAATGAACAAAAATCTGGACCCAAACCCAAAACTCTTGTTTCAAAATTAACGAACTTGAGAAGATGTCTAAAAGATAAAAATATTCACATTACAAAAGCTGTCCAAAAGATTTAGAATAATTATTATCAAACGTAAAAAAAAAGATTTTAAAAAAGCTATTCAAAAGATTGATATGCTAACTCACAATTCCAAAACCAAAAGGGCAGTGCTTATCACAAAGTTCACCAAACTCAAAATCCATGACCGGAGTGTGCCGTGATTAAAAACAAAACAACCAATGAAAACATATCTGATTAAACATTAAACCTAATTAACAGTGTTAGGTAGGTACCTCAAAACATTTAAAAATATTGTATGAATAGGTAGGTACCTACTTATGTTGCAAAAATTAATTACATACAGGGTGTTTTTTAGCCGTTCCGAGAACGAACATTATCCCATCAGGATAAAATCCGCCCCGGGCGGGAATCGAACCCGCGGCCTAGCGCTTACAAGGCAGTTGCGCTACCAACTAAGCTAACTAGACTGGCAGTATTAGGGAAATCCTCGTTTCATCCCAATATCCCTTTAATTCCAATATCCCAGCATAAGTGCCTCATTTTGCAAACGATTTCCATCTTTCAAAAATCTTTTCACACTGGTAACGCTACTGTTCGCTAATCGATTAAAGTAGCTACTCAATTGATGTCCTCACGAGGCTAACATCCTGAACTCCAAGCATAGATCCACAAAAACTTCGACCCCTCTGGATAACGAACCGAGACGTAATGTGTGCAAGCTTAGTGTGATACTCCCTAGGCCACGGAGGCTACTCCCCTTCATAAAATAATTTTTAGAGGAATCCCCCTTTTTAGTCCGTCCTTCCTTTATTATTACAATAGTAATAAAAAGGTATAAGGGACGGACTATTGTATTCGCCTCGGTGTCGTCTGTCTGTCGGTCTGTCCCCATAGAAGGACTTATCCAAACCTAGTCGACCTGTATATCAAATTAAAGGTCTTTTTACCAGGAACACGAAAATGATGGTGCAAATTTTGTCCAGAAAACCATAAAGCCAAAAAACCAAAAAAAAAAGTTTTTGGGGGATTTTTTTCACATTTTCTCACACAAATGAGCTCTGATCTCGAAATTTGTCGCGACGACCTATGAACTCAAAGCGAGAAAGTTTTAGATAACACTTCAGCCGATCATTTAAGACCGGTTTTAGCGTTACCTATGTTAAGCTACGCCGAGAAAGGCCAATAAATGGATGGGTGACATTATATTGGGAATAAAGGGAGAACGGGCTCCAGTCTTGATTTTAAATCATTACATGAAAGTAAAATAAAAAAATCAAGATCAAGAATGAGTAATAAACTGAATATTAAACAAATTAGGTAGGTACACTACTACATAGGTATTATCTTCAACCACGATCGAAAAACTACGGCTAAAAAATTCCCGCGAGGGACGGACCCAGCATTGTTTGTCAGACAGTTCGCCGTGTGCAGACAGTACAATACCTAGTAGGCATTGAGCCTCAGGAAGGCGCTGTTCTACTTGACCGCCCCGATCAGCCTATGACACGTTTGTGAAGAAGAAATTGCATGATACGACGGTCTGTAATCCGTCATGGAATCTTACCCGGAACAAACTTATACAAGGCGAGCGCAATGTGACCACTACGCTATGGGCCGAGCGAACGATGTCATCAGTTTTGTTGACCTTTAATAGCTAAGAAAAAGCATCCCAAATCTCATGGCAACACTAGAGTTTCCGCGGGCACACAGTTTGAGAAGCACTGCTCTAAGGCTAAAACAAATTGGGGCGGAGAGCATGGCGCATAAGAGCATCGAGTGCGTAACGGAAGCGAACCAACTTCAACAGTATAGAAGAGCAAAATGATTCATACTCTTGGTCCAGCTCTGTTTGAGTTGAAGGTCCCAAAAGCCTAGCTAGCCTTGGTTACCCCGCTTCTTGTAAGCGTTAGGTGGGCTCTTAAATTCCCACTTCAAGACGAGGTTTATCCTAAACAGGTTCGTTCTCAGAACGCCTGGCTTTCCTACTAATCCTGTCCTTCTTCTTTTTTTTTTCTTTTTTTTTTTTTAGAGTTTGACAGAGGGAACTGTAACTGCTATGGGTCTTATCCGTCCCGAAATCGAAAGAAGAGAAGAAGACCAGGATAGGAGAAAAGCCAGGCCGTTCCGAGAACGAACATTACCCAGCAGGTAAAATCCCGCCCCGGGCGGGAATCGAACCCGCGGCCTAGCGCTTACAAGGCAGACGCACTACCAACCAAGCTAACTAGGCTGGCTAATCCTGTCTTCTTTCTTCTTTCTATTTCGGGACACTAGTTAACAGTTCCCTCTCTCAAACCTCTTGGAAAAAGGTGTCTGAGAAATGGACAATAAACACTTGACTCTTAGTGCGTGGCGACCATATAGATAGAGCATGGACCCTCGCTGAAACCAAGACCATCGCAGAAAAAACACTCAACTCAATTTCTTGATTTCCTGTGGGGGTCAGTACTATGGTCAAGGCTCCGTTGAGGACGTTTCTATTCATTAGCACGGTGTGTTTATTTTCTCTTGGGTCGGTACTAGGCGAGGGTAGACGGTCTCCGTTGTAGAAGCTTAACCCATCCTTTAGGGCTGTCTAGCCCCTACACCTAAGCCTCACATTGGGCTTTTTGTGTGTGGGGTTAAGCTGACAAACTGGTCTCCGTTGTGAACGCCTACTTATAGAGGAAGCAAGAAAAAATTAGCATTCCTTTTGACGGTAAGGGTGAATATGAATGGCACATGTAGGTTTAGGCGATAGGGAACCTTCTCAACCTTCATGTCAAGTGAATATAAGGTTTCAGAGATAGGAAGCTCTATTTAAATAAATACATATATGAATACCTCCTTATCTAAATTCACCATAGGAGAACCACACATTAAGGAATTAATGGTTTGGTTTTTCATTTATAAGAATGCCCTCACACGACATGATTGCTAACCGCTTAGTCGATATATATCTGAAAACCGCCGAAAAACGGTCGACAACCGCCAAAAAGCGGTCAAAATACCACCAACCGCAGCACCTATCTCAATCAAAGTTTTTTGGGTCCTTATTATCACATTTTTGAACTACATACCAAATTTCAAGTCTCTAGCTCGTACAGTTCCCGAGATATTATTGAATTACACCGAAAACCGCAAAAAGCGGTAAAATTCCGCCAACCGTTGCACCGATCTTAACCAAAAGTTTCGTGTCGCATTGACGGTAAGGGTGAATATGAATGGCACATGTAGGTTTAGGCGATAGGGAACCTTCTCAACCTTCATGTCAAGTGAATATAAGGTTTCAAAGATAGGAAGCTCTATTTAAATAAATACATATATGAATACCTCCTTATCTAAATGCACTATAGGAGAACCACACATTAAGGAATTAATGGTTTTTCATTTATAAGAATGTCCTCACACGCACAATACACTTAATAGAGTTGAATCGACCAGTCTAGTTAGCTTGGTTTGTGAGAGGAAGAATGTGAGACATGAAGCAAACAAGGAGATAGGATAGATGGTAAAGAGGAAACAGCAGAAAAAGAACTAAAAGGGGAAAGAGACGGAGAGACGAAGCCTGCCTGCTATATGTGTGTGAAAACTTTAAGAGAAAAGAGAAAGGAAAAGAACAACTAAGTAAATAAATATTATAAAAGAGCTCAAGAGCTTACAACTTTCTGACAGATAGTTGTAAGAAGCAAAAAATAAAGGATTTCTTTGAAAAAGATTCCCATTGTAAGTAAATACAGGCTGCAAGGCATCTTTCAAGAACGTCAAAACTTATGATCTCAAATTGAGAACGGGATTTCTTGTAGTACTTCCTACTTATTCTGGATTTCTTTGAAAAAGATTCCCATTGTAAGTAAATACAGGCTGCAAGGCATCTTTCAAGAACGTCAAAACTTATGATCTCAAATTGAAAACGGGATTTCTTGTAGTACTTCCTACTTATTCCAATCGAATTGATATTGAAATAAGTAACTTAGCGATAGCAAGTATGAAATAATATGATATGGAAATATGTTCTGAAATACAAAGAGATGCCAGTAGTTACAAGTTTTAATAAGATTAATTAGTGATACCCTTTCAGTATTAGTCCTACCTATCAATATCATGGTACTTGAACCAATTTATACCTATAATAAATATGGAATAGGTACTAATATACTTACCGACAATTAATTACATAATATGATGTAGGTAAATAATTACCTGCTTGATAATGTCAGGACTCGAAGATTACTCCACATACTCGCGCATATGCAATATGCATAATCACATATTATGTTCTGTAGGTATATCAAATTTGTTTTGATATTAAAAGAATGTTTGAAGTATCTACTTGGTTTTGCTATGAAAAGACTTTCCATGCTCATGTCCTGGTTCAACAGTATTAGTCCTACCTATCAATATCATGGTACTTGAACCAATTTATACCTATAATAAATATGGAATAGGTACTAATATACTTACCGACCATTAATTACATAATATGATGTAGGTAGATAATTACCTGCTTGATAATGAACTGTCAGAACTTGAAGATTACGCCACATACTCGCGCATATGCAATATGCATAATCACATATTATGTTCTGTAGGTATCAAATTTGTTTTGATATTAAAAGAATGTTTGAAGTGTCTACTTGGTTTTGCTATGAAAAGACTTTCCATGCTCATGTCCTGGTTAAATAAATAATCCTCAGATTGTACAGCATATTGAAGAGTTAAGCAATGTTGATAGGAAGAAGTCATTTTAGAATACCAGTCGCCTCACACATACTTGTGTACGTGGTATAATAATACCAAGCGACTGCCTGAAGGAAAATAAATAATTCAACCATTACAATATTCTCAGCTACGATAAACAAACGGCATATTGAAGAGTTAAGCAATGTTGATAGGAAGAAGTCATTTTAGAATACCAGTCGCCTCACACATACTTGTGTACGTGGTATAATATAATACCAAGCGACTGCCTGAAGGAAAATAAATAATTCAACCATTACAATATTCTCAGCTACGATAAACAAACAAAACTTTCGGAGGAATGATTATTATTATTCTCCTAAGTGAAAATTTCACAAAATTTTATTTCCAAAACTTTACCGATAAATAAATTTCAAGCGGAATTCTTTTTATTCTGTAGATAATTTTAATCAAATTTATTTTCTCTGCTGAGGGATTCATTTTTTTATCCCGGGCATTTTTCAAAAGGTCCCATATTATTTCACCTTCCTACCATAGCATACCATCGTACAAACGTGCTTTTTCTCCTCCTCTCCGTTACACCATACATACCTAACTTGATTTTACCATTTTACATTCTAATAACCCTTTATGCTTGTATTTAATTTATGGTAAATAAATTAATTAAAGGTATGTCTAATTTCTCAACATACCTGCATTGACAACTATGTACATTCAACACATTTCAAATCATTTTGGTCACATATAGAAATGCATGAAATGTCGTCACTTTTCAATCTCTTCAAGCAATATTACTTGAAGACTTCAAGTAATACTCACATAGCGAACTCTCTATTGTTGTATCATTACTTTAATCTCTCTACTCACTCGAGGAAAAAGCATATCCTCGGAAAATCCGCGTTCGAATGCATTGGGTATTTTTTTTTTTTTTTTTTTTTTTTTTTAGTTTGAGTAACAACCCAGCTCATCGTAGATGAACATGAGTGATCCATTGGTAACCTTGGTAGGTATAGGTACATCCTTATTGTAAAGCAGCAGAATTTAATGCCGAAATGGTTATTCATCCTGCTCATAGAAGTGAACGTGTTAAAATAAGGAAAGAGGGCATACTTCAACTTTCTTCTAAGGAGTTACAGAGATAGAAGTGGATACTGTATATGTGTACAGTCACTACTCTTTAGCAGTGATTCCCAAATTGGGATCCGCGACCCCCCGAGGGGGCCTTGAAGAACTTTAAGATCCCCGGGAAGAGCACATATACAATACAATATTAAAGGGACCGCAGAGTTTTTACAATCTGTGGAGCTGAAACTTTGGATTTAGGCTCTAGGGACCTCAAAACGTGTTGTGGCACTAAAATCTGACCATCGAAATTTTGACCCGATTACATTACTTTCCTTCCTATAGGATAAGGAAAGTAAAAAAGGGGCCACGAAGTTAAAAGTAAAAAAGATTGGGAATCGCTGCTCTACAGTGTAGTGTAGACTGCAGAGTGTATGTAGAGTAAAGAGTTCAAGATTCTGTAGAGTACTGTAGAACAGCGATTCTCAACCGGGGGTACGAGCGAAACCGTCCGGGGGTACGCGGAAAAAAAAATGTCCAAAAGGTACTAAATTTTGACCTCAAGGTGGGTACTGAATTTTTTTCAAAAAATACTAAGTGTGTTTAGAACTCATAAATGCAGTTTTCTTTGTGTTATTATGTCACAACTTTGGTGCTCACTGCAGCATTGTAGGATTTTCCCAATATCTCAATAATCCTAATATCCAATGTTTACCTACCATGCTGGCACCGGTCGCTATGCGCATTTACGAGTATATGTCATAGCTACTCATTTTCCTCACGAGCCTGAGTGAGCCCCACAACAGCCAGTCACGGAATGAATCATTTGCATGATACAAATTTCATGACCCCGCCGGGAATCGAACCCGGGCCTCCCGCGTGCAAGGCGAGCGCAGTGACCATTATGCCATGGGAGCTGACTAAGCTATCACAGTATTGATACTATCAAGGCTCGAGCTGTACCTAATACCCAGATCATACGGGATTGTACTCAATCCTGAGTTAATCCCATTAGCTCAACAGTTCGGATAAAGCATTTAAATGAAGAAGATGTTGTCTTCATAAGTGGGAAAGTAGGTAGATACGTACCTCACGTACCTGTCTTTTTGCTCCAATATAAAGACTGACCAAAGTGTCAATAATATTTCAAAGTTACGTTAAAGGTTTGTACGCGTAGCGTAAAAAAAAAAAAATAATAATAATAAAATTTAATCTTGAGAATTTTCTTCCTGTACTCTTGTTACTTTTTTCCGGTCTTTTCCCCAGATAAATCTCCCTCTTTTGTATATTATTCCTCTCTAAGATGCCTGTTGAAAGAGTTTTCCTAGGTTTTATGATGAGTAGGTAAAATTTATGCCTGGGCATGAGGGCCGTATAAAGGGGGGGGGGGAAGGGCTCGACCTTCATTTTTCCTCTTTACAGTAGGCCAGACTCCTAAAATCCGGAGCATCCACCACCCTCCCCCGTGCTGGGAATTACATAACATTATTTTAGATTTAGACATCTACGCTCTTTTATTTTCCTTTGCTCCCGGCCCAGTCCCGGGCTAATAAAATATTCCTAATCATAATCACTTTCTAATTTCTAAATTAGTATTAAGTCTAATACTAATTATTATTATTACATGAAATAAAATAGAACTTCGATCCACAGTCGTTGAAAAAAATATACTTATACGTACCCACCAACATTTGATTTTCCGGCACTTATAACATTGAAGATGTTACGCTTGACACATCTTTTGAATTTTCCTGTAAGTTTCTTTTCTCTCTCCCCCTACCCCTCTGAGTTGTGCTTTTCATTTTCTGGTTTATTTATTTTTTTCCTCGCAGATGTGTCACGTGATTGTTGGTGTGTCCCTAGAATTTGGAAAAGTTTGCACCGAAGACACAAGGAAATGTCTTTTTAAGTCGGAGGAAGAGTCCACAATCGCCCGCCTCAGGCAGCAAAAATAAACCCTGTTAGTTGTTGAAAAATATTTAGAGAGGTTTGAGAGAGGGAACTGTAACAATGGAGGTTTTATCCCGAAATCGAACACAGAAGGAGGACAGGATAGGAGAAAGCCAGCCGTTTCGGACCGAATTATCTGTTTAGGACTTTAGGATAAAGCTAAAAGCTAGTAGCCTCGGGTGGGAATCAAACGGTGACTCGTTGTTTTACAAAGGCTCTGTTACATCCTATGCATAAAATTATATTGATAGAAACTTTGAAAGAAGGGAGAGTAGCTTGACTGTAATTAATATTATTGTTTTTACTATATTTATCTAATTGTTTAATTAAATTTATTTATTTACCAGACGAAATATTTATTGTCTTCATTACAGGCATACTGGACGCTATTCAAACCCATATCTTTCTACCAAGGACTATCACCCAAGCCCGATATTGTGAAACCACCTCACCTCATGAAGGGTACATTTTAGACAAGGCATTTAATATTTCCCTTTGAAGATTGAGTTCCAGATATTTATATGAAGGTAAGCAAACAAAAGCCTAAAAAAAAGGGTTTATAAGTATGTTAGTTGAAGAAAAAAAAAATGTATTATTCATATGAAAAAGAGGAGAGGGAGTGTAGACTATAGATAGAGAAAGCAAAATCATATAATGATCAAGGTATGAAAGAAAGGAAAATAAAGAGAAAGGAAAGAGGTGATTTGTGCCCGTCGTGGAATATTAGGACTACCTCACTGTTCAACGCATTGATCGAATATTTCCTCGTAAAGTCCAAGTTCCCAGATATATTCGAGTGAGGAAAAATGGTGAAGAAGAAAAGAAGGTAAGCAAACAAAAGCTTTCTGTGTGTACGTAGAGAGTTCGAGGTTGGAAAGAAGGGGGAAAGAGAATGAGGAAAAAAATGGAGGGACGGAGAAAACAAGCTGGGCCCGTCCCTTCGGGAATTTTTAGTTCGTAGTTTATTCGATCGTGGTTAAATCAGTACCTATGTACCGACCTAATTTGTTTAATATTCATTTTATTATTATTATTGATTCGTGGTACATACATACGTACAGACCATGGGCTAAAAATCACTTTGTTGACATCAGGGGATCCCAAAACGGATATTTCCAACCATTTCCCTATTTTGAAAATTTGGACCGATTGCAATATTTTCATTATTAGTATAGCTCGCTATAGTGCTATACTGTAGTAATAGAAAGTAAAAATACCCTATTTCTCCCAACTTTTTTTTGCTCCTTTTTTTTACCTCCAGGATATTATTGTTTCGGCAAAGTGTTCAAGCTCGTACCACTTCTTCTGTATGAAATTTATTGCTTTTCTAACTGAATATAATAATAATAATTAGAAAAACGAGCATTTTTTTTTTTTTCGCCCCTGCATTTGCTCCCTTTCTTATCAAAACCAAACAAAAGTGTATAATTAAAAAAATATTTCCAAACGAGAAAGAGAGAAAAGGGGAAGTCGAGGGAGGAAAAGGGGAAGAGGAGGGAGGAAAAAGAGGCGAAGAGGGAGAAAAAGGGGACGAAGAGGGAGGAAAAGGGGACGAAGAGGGAGGAAAAAGAGACGAAGAGGGAGGAAAAGGGGACGAAGAAGAGGGAGGAAAAAAGTGGAAGAAGAGGGAGGAAAAAGGGAAGAAGAGGGAGAGAAAAGGGACGAAAAGGGAGGGAAAAGAGGAAGAACAAGCTGAGCCCGTCCCTCCGGGAATTTTTTAGCTTGTAGTTTATTCGATCGTGTACCTACCTAATTTGTTTAATATTCAGTTCATTATTATTATTATTGATTTGATTTTTGATTTTACTTTCATGTAAATGATTTAAAATCAAGACTAGAGCCCGTTCTCCCTTTATTCCTTTTAATGTTTCCTAATAACTGCCAATATAATGTTCATAATAACATAAATGCCAATTATACATAATTTATTATTAGACCTACCCTTCCTCTATTTAGGACACTTGGGTATCAAATTCAGCATAAACACTAACACGCTTTAGCCTCAGGGTCAAGAGGAAGGGGTTAATTTTTAGGTAAATCCCCGTAAGGTTAAGCTGCTTAAGGGATGCTTTTAGCTAAATCCCTTTAGAGGTGTTCCTTGCCATTTAAGTGACAATAAAATTGGACTCTTCAACAGCTACCTAAGATGTATTTTTTTCTATGAACGCCTGGTATTTATTAAAAGTATGCAATACGCAATAGAAAAAAGATAAAGTAAGACTGGAATGAGAGGAAGAGAAATGGAAACGAAAGAGAAGAAGGAAGAGGAAACACAGAGAGAAAAGGGGGAAAGTAAAAAAGGAGGCAAGAAAGAGAGAGAGATCGAGAGAGAGAGAGAGATCGAGAGAAAGAGAGAGAGAGAAAGAGAAAGAGAGAAAAATCGAGAGAGAGAGAGAGAGAGAGAAAGAGAGAGAGAGTGAAAACCAAGCAGTATACCTACCTACAGGAGACAGAATATTCAGAATTGAAAAAGTAAAAAAAGAGCAAATATTGTAGAAGAGAGAGGCAGAGATAAGAAAAGACAGAGTAGAAAGGGAGGGAGGGACATTGAAAAAAGAGAAAGGGAGAAAGAGAGTCGAGAGAGAGAGAAAGAGAGAGAGCGAGAGAAAGAGAGAGATCAAAAGAGAGAGAGAGAGAGAGAGAGAGAGAGAGAGAGAGAGAGTGAAAACCAAGCAGTATACCTACGTACAGGAGACAGAATATTCAGAATTGAAAAAGTAATAAAAAAAAGAGCAAATATTATAGAAGAGAGAGGCAGAGATAAGAAAAGACAGAGTAGAAAGGGAGGGAGGGACATTGAAAAAAGAGAAAGGGAGAAGGAGAGAGAGGGAAAATACAAATTGACTGAAGTGTTATCTAAAACTTTCTCGCTTTGAGTTCATAGATCGTCGCGACAAATTTCAAGATCAGAGCTCATTTGTGTGAGAAAATGCGAAAAAAATCCCCCAAAAACAAGTTTTTTTGTTTTTTGGCTTTATGGTTTTCTGAAAAATATTCCCACCACCAATTTCGTGTTCCTGGTAAAAAGACCTTTAATTTGATATATAGGTCGACCAGGTTTGGATAAGTCCTTCCATAGGAACAGACAGACACCGACCGACCGACAGACGACACCGAAGCGAATACAATAGCCCGTCCCTTATACCTTTTTTTTATTACTATCGTAATAAGAAAGGAAGGACGGGCTAAAAATAAATTAAACTCTGAAATTAGTTTAATCAGTTTGGTGTAAAGTTTAAAAATAGGTAGACACCTATCACCTATAAATAAATAAATGAACAGAAATTTAACTAAAGTACAGTACTAAGTTAAGTATCTAACTACTAACTACCTACTTATTACGTGTACATACATCTAAAGGTATACATAGGTAGGTGGTACCCACTACCTACCATAAAAGCTAGATGAAATTATAATTTCCGCTAAGTTATAATAGGTTATACCTGGTAAGACATTACCTACATCCTTCAAAAAGTAATGTACCTACCTACATTTTTTAAAAACTAATTATGATTGAGATTAGGCACAATATTGTTAATCAAAAGTGTACCACCTTAGAATAATTGTACGGTTTCATTAAAGAATGACCTACAGATGAAAATCGAATTTTGAGTAAAACAGCTTCGAAGTTTTTGACTTCCAAATTGCCATTGAAAAGAATTGCGAGGAATTTTACAAAAAACTCTTATAACTTTGTGAATAATTAAGATATCAACATGATTTGATTCTTTTTGGAAGTGATTTTCAACCAAATTTCGTCTTGGAAAATCTGTTTTACTCAAAAAGAGGCCTAAGTAAGACCAGACCCTTCTTTCACCAAAGTCTTCAATCATAACCGGGAACAATAATTACCTTTAATGCTCGCAATTTGAAAAAAAAAAAAAACTCGATTGTACAGAAAACGAAAAAATATTTACAATTACAAAGTTGACTCAAAAACTCAAGTTAGCGGAGTGAGAAGGTTTTGGGAACTTGGAAATTACTCAAATTAGTTCAGGTTAACTTTCCTCGGCTAATGACTGGTTAGGTGGTTATGTAATCACTGGGGCTTAATGTTGAGAACTGAGCGATCAAGGTTCTTGTCGGACCTACAGATGAAAATCGAATTTTGAGTAAAACAGCTTCGAAGTTTTTGACTTCCAAATTGCCATTGAAAAGAATTGCGAGGAATTTCACAAAAACTCTTATAAAGTCTTATAACTTTGTGAATAATTAAGATATCAACACGATTTGATTCTTTTTGGAAGTGATTTTTAACCAAATTTCGTCTTGGAAAATCTGTTTTACTTAAAAAGAGGCCTAAGTAAGGCCAGACCCTTCTTTCACCGAAGTCTTCAATCACAACCGGGAACAATAATTACCTTTAATGCTCGCAATTTGAAAAAACTCGATTGTACGTACAGAAAACGAAAAAATATTTACAATTACAAAGTTGACTCAAAAACTCAAGTTAGCGGAGTGAGGAGGTTTTGGGAACTTGGAAATTACTTAAATTAGTTCAGGTTAACTTTCCTCGGCTAATGACTGGTTATTTGGTTATGTAATCACTGGGGCTTAATGTTGGGAACTGAGCGATCAAGGTTCTTGTCAGTGGTATTTGACGTTATCTAGAAGGTCCGCTGGATAAATTGGTTTAGCCCAGGATTACCCTACTTACCTAATTTGAATAATTATCACTCCCTGGAAATCCATTGTACTTGGAAGAGATAGGTAAGGCCGTCTACATGGGGCTGCTAAAACAATGAACAGGAATTATTTGTGATAAAGCAGAGTCTTTTTCATAGTTTTAGTGGATATCACAGCATTACTAAGGTCGAGTTTTACCACCGTGGATTGTCTCAGGATTGAGTTCAATCCGAGGTTGACCTGGGTATTAAGTATTAGGGATTTTTTTTTAAAGAGTAAAAAAAAAGAAAAAAAAAAAAAAAAAAAAAAACTTGGTGCTGAATCTTCCTTGTCTATTTAATGGCCCGTTCTCACTAGTCGTGAGTTTCATCCGATTTTTTCCCGAATGTCCTGTAGGCAATGCAATTTAAATGAGAGTGTTCCCACTACACACGACACGATTTTTTTTCCCTTTCCGACCGACACAAAATGACCTTGTAGATTGTAGGAAATGTAATTTAAATGGGAGTGCTCCCACTACACACGACACGATTTTTTTTTTCTTTCCGAACGACACAAAATGTCCTTGTAGATTGTAGGAAATTCGGAAAGAAAAAATAGGAGAATAGGAGAAAGCCAGCCGTTCCGAGAACGAGCCTTAGCCTTGTTCCCACGGCGCGTGGCGCGGCGAGAGAGAACCTTAGGTACCTATCTGTTTAAGTTCTTAATGTATGGTGCGATCGGCGAAAACACGTTGAATGCATGATTGCATATGCATAGGTTCACCATGGATCACTAAAGTTAAGCAACGCAGTGCGTGGTTGGTATTCGGATGGGTGACCATCTGGACAATCGCGTGCTGGTGACTTTTCCCGGTTCCACTCAGGCTGGGTGAGGTTAATGCGAGGAGACGGGTAGCTTGTAACCGAATGAAGGGTAAAACCCGCGTCATCATGAGTAAACCTTTAGCTCAGCTACCTACCCCTTTTTAGTAGTCTTCCCTTTTTTACTTTCCTTATCCTATAGGAAAGAGAGTAATGTAATCGGGTCAAATTTTCGATGGTCAGATTTTAGTGCCAAAACACGTTTTGAGGTCCCCAGAGCCTAAATCCAAAGTTTCAGCCATTGGTCCGTGTGTGTGTCTGTCGTGAGAGGAAGAATGTGAGACATGAAGCAAACAAGGAGATAGGATAGATGGTAAAGAGGAAACAGCAGAAAAAGAACTAAAAGGGGAAGGAGACGGAGAGACGAAGCCTGCCTGCTATATGTGTGTGAAAAAGAGGCCGTTCTCCCTTTATTCCTTTTAATGTTTCCTAATAACTGCCAATATAATGTTTAAGTCACCCATCCATTTATTGGCCTTGCTAGCTTAACGTAGGTGACGCTGAAACCGGTCCTCAATTAAGTGTTGTCTGAAACTTTCTTGCTTTGAGTTCATAGGTCGTCGCGACAAAATTCAAGATCAGAGCTCATTTGTGTGAGAAAATGTGAAAAAAAAATCCCCCAAAAACCAGTTTTTTTTATGGTTCTCTGGACAAAATTTGCACCACCTCTTTCGTGTTCCTGGTAAAAAGACCTTTAATTTAATCTAAGGCCCATGATACAAAAATGGATTATATTCGAGACCTATACTCTACGTGGTTTGATGCAGTATATCATGCTTAGTTTTAGTTTGCTTTAATTTAATATATAGGTCGACCAGGTTTGGAGAAGTCCTTCTATGGGAACAGACACAGACAGACAAACGACACCGAAGCTAATACAATAGCCCGTCCACTATACCTTTTTATTACTATCGTAATAATAAAGGAAGGACGGGCTAAAAATGGAGGGACGGAGAAAAAAAGGACGAAGACGTAAAAGTTGGAGTGGAAGAGAAATCAAACGCTTTCAAAAACAAGACACATATACTTTAGTCGGAAACCCAGCTAATATGAGATAAAAAGCTTGGTTTAGGAAGTCCCGGACCCTACAGACCTCCCCTATTCCTTCCCTCCTATTTCAGTGCTTACCTCTCCTTCCCTCCCATTACCATGTAGCTTTCACCGGTCGTACCCTTAACTTCCTCCTGTTCTTATTGTTGAGTGTCCCTTTCACCCTCATTTTCTATTACTGCTACTTTCCATTACACTTGCAAGCTTCCTTCGAGTTTATCCAAAAGACCTACTTGAATGCTTGCCTTGAAAAACGGATACAGCCCAAGTTTCGTTTGTAAAACGCAAAAAACCACCTCAACAACATTAAATTCCAAATGGAAAAAGTATCACGTAATTCGTTTATACGTTTTGCCTATACACATGTTTCTTATCTCAACATAAATTCATCGCTTCATGCAAGATTTCTTCCAGAAAGCATTTCTTTATAGTTCTTTTATTGTGTTTGGTCTGGAGTAAAAGTGCTCATAAAATTTCCGTCATGTTTCTCGTAGGTTCTGTAGTAGAGTTTTATGTCTTACTACAAGTTTTGCGATGTGTGGTTTTCCATCTGGAAAGGAGAAAACGTCAGAGGCTGAGGAGGCAAAGTTGTAAACATATGTATTAAATGAATTGCTTGAGAAAGGGAACAAAAAGACTATAAACTGGAACTAGTACAACTGGAACTCTCAACACTCTTTTAATATGAGTGGATAGTTCAATATGCCTAATGTCAATATCTGTAATCAGACTAATCAGTAATCTCTACCAATTAAATGTTCTCTTTGTGGTTGATTTGTGAGCTGAACAAACATAAAAAAAGACTCATCCCTAAAGGAGATTCAGCTTAAAAAATCGTTTGAAATTGACTGTATCGGCATCGTTAGAAATCGGCGAAATCAGCACAAGAAATGGAACAATAGCATACAGCTAACAACTAGTGTCTATAGGTCTCGGGAACAAAAAGACTATAAACTGGAACTAGTACAACTGGAACTCTCAACACTCTTTTAATATGAGTGGATAGTTCAATATGCCTAATGACAATATCTGTAATCAGACTAATCAGTAATCTCTACCAATTAAATGTTCTCTTTGTGATTGATTTGTGAGCTGAACAAACATAAAAAAGACTCATCCCTAAAGGAGATTCAGCTTGAAAAATCGTTTGAAAATTGACTATATCGGCATCGTTAGAAATCGGCGAAATCAGCACAAGAAATGGAACAACAGCGTACAGCTAACAACTAGTGTCTATAGGTCTTTAGGTTTTAGCAAGTTAAATTGAACACGCTTAAGAAGGAAGGGTCTACGGAGGCAACTTTGGCGGTAAGGAAAGCGTGCATGCAGAAGAGAAGACCTTGAAGCACGATGCACTCCAGTGCCTGAAACATAGAAAGAAAAATTAAATATTATAGATATCTACTTTAACTTCGTTGCCTGAAAGAGACTAAAAAGTCTCATCTGGAAGAGTCATCCACGCCTGGACGAAACTGGAGACGTAAAGGGACTTTTCACCGGAGTAGGTAAAGGGAACGGAGGCAACTTTGGCGGTAAGGAAAGCGTGCATGCAGAAGAGAAGACCTTGAAGCACGATGCACTCCAGTGCCTGAAACATAGAAAAAAAATTAAACATTATAGATATCTACTTTAACTTCGTTGCCTGAATGAGACTAAAAAGTCTCATCTAGAAGAGTCATCCACGCCTGGACGAAACTTGAGACGTAAAGGGACTTTTCACCGGAGTAGGTAAAGGGACTTTTCAGTCCTATGCTGGTAGTGAACAAGGTATATTCTATTCTACATAGTGTTTTAGTCTTTTCCAGAGAACCAAATATCCCCAAAGGATTTTCCATGTAGGTACACTTTGAATTGACCAACTCTAGAGACAGCCAAAAGGAATTTCCTTCCCACAGCTAGTTTATTAAACGTTGGAGGATTAGATAATGTTTCATGTGGCCCTGGGTTTTGTGTGGGGCTCTTCATATACTCCCCAAGTCCCACGTTAAAGTGAACTAAGCAGTTCACATTCGACTGTTCCTTCCCATGATTGAAGTAAAATAAAAAGGTACCACTAAAGAACTCTCTTCTATCTTGAGAGGTGATAATGAAACCAAAATGCCGAAGTAAGATGACAAACCTGGAATATGTCCTAACTTAATCAGCATTTCAAACAATAATAACCATAATCAAAATTCCAAAGACAACCAAAATGAAAGACAATGAAAATTCCAGAACGAGGGAATCGAATCTCAAAATACAAAACAGGTAAATATCAAATAACAACATACGAGTATGTGGTAGGTATTTACTCGTATACCTACAAGTATGTAAGTATAAAGAGTCTCATGAAATTCATTTTCAACAATTTCATCGTTCTGCACATAATATGACTAAGTTTTATTCGCATTATCAGTAAAAACAAAATAAAACTGTAGCCAATAATGAATAGGTAAGTGAAATTATTTGAATTAATTCTTTTTAATGTTTGCATTAATTGGTAATTTATGTAAATTATGTCGTACAATACCTTCATCGGTACACTACACATATGTGTACGTAAGCAAAATTTAAATCAGTGCAATTGGAAAGCATTGAAAGTCCTACAGGAAAAATAAAAATAAATTAATGTTGAAAAACAAAGTGTCCTTTTATCCAGTATGAAGGGGTAAACAGGTATGCAGTTGGGGAAAATACGGACAGATGTTCTCCTTTTGAGACCATTTGGCTCGATCCCAAATCTCAACCCAAGGATATAAAAGGTGCCTTAAACAGTTACTCTGGAACTAGGCCATTTTCTTATATTGCATCCTATAAAGTAAAATGACTGTCCTGATGCAATAAATTAGTGCATAATCGTGGTAGGAAATAGGTAATAGTGACCCTCTTAGCGAATGGATTTTTAAATGGAATCCAAAACTTTTTCTAATAGACCACTAACAATTTGTCACATTTAAGATTATAGAAGGTGGAAATGGGTGAGACACATCCCGCTATTAATGTATTGCCAAAATAATACAAGTACCTATTACGAATTTTTACGCACCTCTCCATTTTTTCTAAACTAGAACTCTCCTGTTGAATTCTACGAAAATTTCAGTAGGAAAACATTTTTGGCGCCCAAACTGTGACTTGAAAATGTGTAAAATTAAATGCCACTGAACAGACTTGGCGACAGAAAATACCTCATGTGTGCCTAACATGTCATCAATATGATAATGAAGTGACCAGCGAGCGTTTGCAAAATAATCACTCTGTGTACCGTACACATTATCGGAATAGGTACGTTGTGCTTTACACACTTTTAGGTCGGTGCACTAAATAAATTTACATACTAATGATTAATGATAAACTCGTGTAGTCTTTACAACCTCGATATTATTATGGTGGTGTAGTGGTCAAGGCGCTCGCCTGGTAAACTGGAGGGTGTGGGTTCAATTCCAGCTGAGGTATGGCATTTTATTCTCAATATGATTTGAGAATTTGACCACAATAATAAATGAAATATTCTAATTCTAATTAGAATCTCCATTTTCATAAATGACGAACTCGAAAGACATGTTTCAACTTTCGACATGGGGGAAAAAAAACTCAAACCACGTTCATGATAAAATTCACAACCCAAAAGAAAGAAGCGTGTTAATACGAGACACATGTGTATTTTATTGATGATGAAAAAAAAACATTTAATTGTGCTCTTCAAAAAACATACAAAGTACAGAATACATTTTATACATTGATATACATACTTGTGCTGTGGGTATTTATTATTATTTTTATAAAAAAAGGAGGAAAAATGTATAACACGTTCCAACTATTTTACAGCCCTAGAAACGGGAAAAACATTGCTTGCTACATATAAGCCGTAGTGACATTGTCATTTATGAGTTGCGATAGTTATCTTTGGATTTGAGAACCAAATATCCCCAAAGGATTTTCCATGTAGGTACACTTTGAATTGACCAACTCTAGAGACAGCCAAAAGGAATTTCCTTCCCATTTACGATTCTGATTTGACTGTCACATTTTAATACAGTTCTGATTTGACTGTTACATTTTAATACGGTTCTGACTTGACTGTTACATTTAAATACGGTTCTGACTTGACTGTTACATTTTAATACGCTTCTGATTTGACTGTTACATTTTATTACGATTCTGATTTAACTGTTAGATTTTAATACGGTTCTGATTTGACTGTTACATTTTAATACGGTTCTGATATTTTAATACGTTCTAATTTGACTGTTACATTTTTATGCGGTTCTGATTTGATTGTTACATTTTAATACGGTTCTGATTTGTCGGTTACATTTTAATACGGTTCTGACTTGACTGTTACATTTTAATACAGTTCTGCTTTGACTTTTACATTTTAATACGGTTCTGATTTGACTGTTACATTATTTTAATAGGTTCTGATTTGACTGTTACATTGTAATACGGTTCTAATTTGACTGTTACATTATTTTAATACGGTTCTGATTTGACTATTACATTTTAATACGGTTCTGATTTGACTGTTACATTTTAATACCGTTTTAATCTGACTGTTACATTTATTTACGGTGTTTGCCAAAGAGGAAATTTGTCTTAGCCACTAATTCCAAAATTTAATAATGCAATTATGTACTATGTACGAAAAATGTATATTGGGATAATAATGTAGTAAATTTACTAATCTACTAATTTGTAAACGTGAGTAGAGAAGGTAGTAAAAAATGTCGCTTTTGGTGATTTTTCCAACCCGTCTGCATGGATATTTCGTAATTTTGGCATTTGCTTCTTCTTTATAGTTTGGTTCTGAGATTTTTATAAATTATTAAATCTATTACTGTAGTATTAAGAGTCTGATGCGGAGATGTCATGGGTTCAAATTTCAAATCCACACCTAACCCGCGGATTTTTATTACTACGCAGTTAGTAGTGATAGTCAATCTCACATTGACGGAATTACTAGCCAAGGGGAGAAAACAGAAACCATTAAAGTATTTGTTTTGAAAAAGTTCAACTTTACAACTTCCACTCCACCCCGTGTCTCACTCAAGTCAAAAAAGTTTACTGATCAAATAATAATTCCATGGGGTTTAGAAATTTTAAAATCTATTATCTCCAGCTTGAAGTACTTTATGTTATGGAGATATTTATATACTCTCCCAACCCAAAGAGTCAGCATTCCAACGGGCTCCGGATTTCTTACAAAAACAAAACAAGCCTTGTTCTGTACTCGTATACGGTAAGGCCAACATTTGAAATCATGCACTCTCAATGAATTGTTTGTCGAAAAAAAACGTCGACATACATCGACACTTTTAGGGAGGCAATTCGTCCCTCACAATACAAAGGGTCGTACGGCACATTTTTGAACTTTTGCAGGAGAGCGAAAACCAGCTTTTTTATGTGATAAATAAACGTGAGTAGAGAAGGTAGTAAAAAATGTCGCTTTTGGTGATTTTTCCAACCCGTCTGCATGGATATTTCGTAATTTTGGCATTTCCTTCTTCTTTATAGTTTGGTTCTGAGATTTCTATAAATTATTAAATCTATTACTGTAGTATTAAGAGTCTGATGCGGAGATGTCATGGGTTCAAATTTCAAATCCACACCTAACCCGCGGATTTTTATTACTACGCAGTTAGTAGTGATAGTCAATCTCACATTGACGGAATTACTAGCCAAGGGGAGAAAACAGAAACCATTAAAGTATTTGTTTTGAAAAAGTTCAACTTTACAACTTCCACTCCACCCCGTGTCTCACTCAAGTCAAAAAAGTTTACTGATCAAATAATAATTCCATGGGGTTTAGAAATTTTAAAATCTATTATCTCCAGCTTGAAGTACTTTATGTTATGGAGATATTTATATACTCTCCCAACCCAAAGAGTCAGGATTCCAACGGGCTCCGGATTTCTTACAAAAACAAGCCTTGTTCTGTACTCGTATACGGTAAGGCCAAAATTTGAAATCATGCACTCTCAATGAATTGAGAATATCGAAAAAACGTCGACATACATCGACACTTTTAGGGAGGCAATTCGTCCCTCACAATACAAAGGGACGTACGGCACATTTTTGAACTTTTGCAGGAGAGCGAAAACCAGCTTTTTTTATGTGATAAGAACATGACTTACGCAAGTTCTGAAAATAAACTATCCACGACGTCCCATTAGCGATAGAATACACAACTGTTCGACTCTAGACTCGAGAATAACTTCATGCAACTTTGGTATCCGTTTGGCACAAAGAGTCATCAATGTCATCATACAATGTTGATATGTTGACCATCTGTGCATCTGTAAAATAAAGATAACCCAAAGGAGAATGAATATTATAAAGTGGATTGGAAGGTAAACAAAAATTACATATAGATTTCTCTTTTAGTTTATTTAAAAATGAATACTATCTTTCCCCAACGTACTTACATATGTATATATCAATTTACATCATATATTTATTTCTTTTCTCATCTGCCTTTATTTTATAACATCTCTAAACCTGAGTGCTACTTGTACACCACTGAGTGTATTTGTGTATTGGTGCAAAGAAGGTAAACAAAAATTACATATAGATTTCTCTTTTAGTTTATTTAAAAATGAATACTATCTTTCCCCAACGTACTTACATATGTATACCAATTTACATCATATATTTATTTCTTTTCTCATCTGCCTTTATTTTATAAAATCTCTAAACCTGAGTGCTACTTGTACACCACTGAGTGTATTTGTGTATTGGTGCAATTGTGTAATGACAAATCTTAGGAACTGTTCTACACAACACTTGATAGCACTATAGCAAAAAGCATTTTGAGCGGGATTTTGATCGATTTCAATTTTGTTATACCTACGCTTTTCCCTTGAACATTAGAGACTGTGTACCCAACGGGAGCGGAGGGAGTCTGGAGCAAGTAATACACCTACTTCATTTCTTTTAAAACTTGAATATGACGCGACGGACGGGAAATATGTATAATCTGAAAAGGTAATATGAGAAGCTATTGTTTTAGGAAAAAATAAACTGCAAATTTTTGTAAACTTGGTGTATAAACTGAAACTATTTTCGAGAAGTTTCGTTTTAAATCCTGAAAAGTTTGTACGCCCGAAAAAAAGTAGCACCATCAAAAAACTACCCATCGCACCATCAAAAAAAAGCACATATTATTCGATTTAAAAAATCAATAAAATTTAATTTACATTTTCCTGGGATTTCAACCACAGGTAAAATATACTAACAGAACACAATAGCAATTTTCATTGCTTTGCATGTGCTAAGGAACATAGGGGTCACTGTTCTTTCGGAGCTTTTTCATATTTAACAAAGGCACCCGAGATCAACTTGAAGAAAAAGATCTTTGAAAGTTTGAAACATTATGGATACTAACTTATCTTAAGTTTGGACAGTACCAGAAGGACCTTGAAATCTTGTATCTCTTTTTCTTCAAATTGGACAGGAATACCTAGTAACTCTTTTAAGGCCTACATAAAGAACATTATTTTTTTTGACTGCAACGAATTGCATGAATATTTATCCAGTATATGAACTTTTTCAAGTCACCTTTGAATATCAACTACATACCCGGTGAATTAATCATGGGCATGATACACCCTAGGAATGTATCACACATAGCTGGCTCAAAACCCACCGTGTATGGACAAATGAAACTGTCAGAAGACATTTGATCGTGTTCGAAATCCGCTCGACCCCGTAAATTCACATTCCTTAAATTCTTATCTAAACATTATCCTTATATGCTCACAGTTTGTTCGGTATATCACAATTTGAATGATCAAGGGTTATTGCTCTTAGTACCCAGAAGGAAAACAATGGAAAGCCCGTATTCCCGTGGTAAAGATTCCTCAACCGCTCTGTAATTCTGTAATCTGTATACCAAAGTCAGGGAAAACATCTCAAATTACGAAAAGCAAGGAAAATAAATGAAATATTCTAATTCTAATTAGAATCTCCATTTTCATAAATGACGAACTCGAAAGACATGTTTCAACTTTCGACATGGGGGAAAAAAAACTCAAACCACGTTCATGATAAAATTCACAACCCAAAAGAAAGAAGCGTGTTAATACGAGACACATGTGTATTTTATTGATGATGAAAAAAAAACATTTAATTGTGCTCTTCAAAAAACATACAAAGTACAGAATACATTTTATACATTGATATACATACTTGTGCTGTGGGTATTTATTATTATTTTTATAAAAAAAGGAGGAAAAATGTATAACACGTTCCAACTATTTTACAGCCCTAGAAACGGGAAAAACATTGCTTGCTACATATAAGCCGTAGTGACATTGTCATTTATGAGTTGCGATAGTTATCTTTGGATTTGAGAACCAAATATCCCCAAAGGATTTTCCATGTAGGTACACTTTGAATTGACCAACTCTAGAGACAGCCAAAAGGAATTTCCTTCCCATGATTGAAGTAAAATAAAAAGGTACCACTAAAGAACTCTCTTCTATCTTGAGAGGTGATAATGAAACCAAAATGCCGAAGTAAGATGACAAACCTGGAATATGTCCTAACTTAATCAGCATTTCAAACAATAATAACCATAATCAAAATTCCAAAGACAACCAAAATGAAAGACAATGAAAATTCCAGAACGAGGGAATCGAATCTCAAAATACAAAACAGGTAAATATCAAATAACAACATACGAGTATGTGGTAGGTATTTACTCGTATACCTACAAGTATGTAAGTATAAAAAGAGTTTCATGAAATTTATTTTCAACAATTTGATCGTTCTGCACATAATATGACTGCGTTTTATTCGCATTATCAGTAAAAACAAAATAAAACTGTAGCCAATAATGAATAGGTAAGTGAAATTATTTGAATTAATTCTTTTTAATGTTTGCATTAATTGGTAATTTATGTAAATTATGTCGTACAATACCTTCATCGGTACACTACACATATGTGTACGTAAGCAAAATTTAAATCAGTGCAATTGGAAAGCATTGAAAGTCCTACAGGAAAAATAAAAATAAATTAATGTTGAAAAACAAAGTGTCCTTTTATCCAGTATGAAGGGGTAAACAGGTATGCAGTTGGGGGAAAATACGGACAGATGTTCTCCTTTTGAGACCATTTGGCTCGATCCCAAATCTCAACCCAAGGATATAAAAGGTGCCTTAAACAGTTACTCTGGAACTAGGCCATTTTCTTATATTGCATCCTATAAAGTAAAATGACTGTCCTGATGCAATAAATTAGTGCATAATCGTGGTAGGAAATAGGTAATAGTGACCCTCTTAGCGAATGGATTTTTAAATGGAATCCAAAACTTTTTCTAATAGACCACTAACAATTTGTCACATTTAAGATTATAGAAGGTGGAAATGGGTGAGACACATCCCGCTATTAATGTATTGCCAAAATAATACAAGTACCTATTACGAATTTTTACGCACCTCTCCATTTTTTCTAAACTAGAACTCTCCTGTTGAATTCTACGAAAATTTCAGTAGGAAAACATTTTTGGCGCCCAAACTGTGACTTGAAAATGTGTAAAATTAAATGCCACTGAACAGACTTGGCGACAGAAAATACCTCATGTGTGCCTAACATGTCATCAATATGATAATGAAGTGACCAGCGAGCGTTTGCAAAATAATCACTCTGTGTACCGTACACATTATCGGAATAGGTACGTTGTACTTTACACACTTTTAGGTCGGTGACTAAATAAATTTACATACTAATGATAGACTCCTGTGGTCTTTACAACCTCGATATGGTGGTGTTTTTCCTCGGTGGTGTAGTGGTCAAGGCGCTCGCCTGGTAAACTGGAGGGTGTGGGTTCAATTCCAGCTGATGTATGGCATTTTATTCTCAATATGATTTGAGAATTTGACCACAATAATAGTAGTATCCTATTGCTGGAGTATCCACATAACTTATATCTCATACACATACCTGCGTTTTTGAACTCTGAGGCACTTTTCCTAAAAACAAACAAGTAATATCCTAGGTACATGGACCATTTCGAGGTGAATAATTATATTACACTTAATTACACATGTTCCAGTTAAGCATACTTGTCAGGTGAAGTAAATTATTGGAAACAAAATGAGCTTCCGAGCAGCTTCAACGTACATTGACCTTTCCAAGTACAAAAGCCTGTTTTTAGGTCACCTCGTTTAAAACGCGAAAAGCATTTTGGTTACGTTCAAGAGCTTTCATTATTCTTGTTACAAATTTACATTAAATTTTAATCCCCTGATTTCATTCATTTATTTGTTCCAAGTTTCAATTTTACGTATGAATATGTTTTCCCCATTGAATAGAAATTGATGTATCTTGTTCTCTGATCGATGCTAGACGATACTGTTATCAGCTTTCACTGTTTTTTATGCACAGCAAGCTCTCATAACTCATTGTTCTGCTATTGATTTTGGCTGACGAGTAGAACAACGAACAACTCACTAGCATAGACACAGAGGTAGAACATGACCACCCCTGAATTTTTGTCAGTTTTCGCAACAGAAAAAAATAGCCTGCCACTGCCAGCATTTACAAATTATGATATTTCATCAGTTAAAATAAGTTAATGTACTAAAACAACTTCACAATCATTTAGGTTCGCCATACTTATTCCAAATATTTATGTATTGGGTATTACATACTTGAATTTAAGCACATGTATTTTTACTCATCGATGATATAGCTGGAATCACAATGCAGATTCTTTGATCTAAATTGTCTTACTTGGGTCGTATTTCAGATATGACAATTTCTGATCATTTCTCACGCAAGTAGAATGTCCTTAAACCAAGATGACGCCGGGCGAGGCTTCTCCCCAAGACGATTCAGCTCGGGGAACATTTTCTTTCCTGATGATATGAATTTTACTCATCGAGGGTTTAGCTGGAATAAGGACCCCCAAGCTAACAAGTAAGTTCATTGTACCTTCTATGCAAACTTTTGTAATCTTTAATAACTAAGATATTGTTTCCAACAGAGTTCCAGACTTTCCTTATCCAAGTTTTATATTTATACTTCTACCCATACTTCACGTTTCATTTAAAGTGCAAAGACAAATTTTACAGTACGCTCCAGACTGAGTTTACTCTGCTAATTGTTTATTTGTGTAGCAATTAAATCTAATTATGTTAAATTATTATTCGTTCTACAGATTTCTACTAGTATTACTGAAAAGAAAATAATCACAGTAGTACTTTCTCATTACCTTGTATTGCTAGGTTACAGTACAGTGTACTACTTTGTGAGGTAATGGAAAGTAAAAAGGAGGAGGTGGAGGAGGAGAAGAAGAAGAAAATGTACTTCTACTTTGTTGACCATCATCATGATAATCCTGAATATAAGGAAGGAGAGGAGAGAGAGATGAAAAGATCTGTTCGAGGAGAATATTTTCTATTGGGATTACTTCTTCTTCTTCCTTTCCTTCATCATCATCCTTGTAAAGTTTTCATTATTTCTTTTTATTAGATTATTCTCATCTTGTAACAGATTACAATATTAACATGTTATAATATTGATTCCCTCGACGTAGGCTGTATTTTGCACGTGGCAAAAGTTTCAAGGTAAAACGTTCTTTACGTACGGATGTTCTTTGTGGAGTGTAATTATTATTGGGGTAGCTTCATGTTTAGTTAGGACTTGGGAAGTAAATATCGCGTTCATTTTGTATTATTTTTTCTACTTTATTTATTTAAATTTATTTAGGGGTATTTTTTTTTTTCTGCGGTGAATAAATAAATATCATATAGCAACTCCTGTTTCAGAACATATCGCGCATCTTCGTTCAAAGAACCCTCGACATATCGACACCGATCCTATCTCGAATCTTTGGTCAATAATTTGGACTGCAAACCGTTTCAAAATGATTCGAGTCCCACTAGGCGTCATTCTTCCGTTCAATTCAGTACTACGTCAATGGTAAGATATGGTTGGGAAAACAATGTCTTCTTTTGGAGAAATCACGAACTGGTACCTATTGTTAGATACCTACTTTTATGTTGCTGTAGACCAATAACATTTTTTTTCAAAATACTTGGTACTTTTTAATGTTTTTTACACCCATAGTTTTTTTTTCTTTGCAAAGATCAGCTGAATCACCCCTCCCTCTATCCAATCAATTCAAACTTATAGGAGAACTCCAATATTTTCAGGGAAGTCAAAAACAACCTCCTGCAGTTCCGGAAAGGCGAAACCCCAGCTCTGTTCCGCCTCAGCTACCCAAACCCATAATTCAAACACGAAAGTTACCAGCAATACCAACAAGCTCTGCAGGCAGAGTTTGTTCCAGCTCTGATAATCAAGTACCTTTGAAAACGCTGTCGGATATTTCGGTCCGATACGTGAACAATAGTCGATGCGGGAGTGTGGATTATTCAGAGACCAACTCGAGTCAATTAAATCCTTCCTCGCGACGGAAGGAAAACATTTACGTCATGAATAGTTCAGACCCATCTCCCAGCCTGAGGAGATACTCAGAGGCGTATCCCATCAGGCGAGATAGCACGTCATCCAACTACGACTATCCGGAACTAGTCAAGATACCTCCACCACGACCTGAACTTCCTAGGAAATTATCAGAAGGTAAAATATTGTCATCATAGCATAACCTAGCTAATTATTTCAATATAATGTATTTTGTAGAACATTGAAAACGTGTACCAACAGCTATTTGTAGAGTAATTTTGAATGGGAAAACGTCAGTTGTAATTAAAGATAAAGTATACTGGAAGGCTTTACATAAAACATTGTCTGTTCCAGGAAATGCATCAGTGGAAGCCAACACCATCAGTGGCAGTAGCAATGCCATCAATATGAATAGTACTAGTAACAATAACATGGGCAGTAACACCACCATAGGCAACAGAAGGGTTCGAGCAATCAAGAAACCGCCCCCAATCCAAACATCAACTTGTAAAGAATATGACTATCATACATACGAACAAATCATGCATCCAACGAAATCACCCGATAATATTCGACAAGACTCGAGTATTTCCAGTGACGGATATTTCAGTCAAACATCATCTCCAAGTTACACCGTGCGAAGCATGGAGACGCCACTGCTCCCTCACATTAAAAACAAAAAGAAATACAACATCGCGAAAATTTCACTCGAGGGTAAAGGTGAAGAGATAGATACTGGAATATCATCGCTCGAAGCTTGCTCTGGTAATGTTTCACCTTTGATTAAAAGTCACAGCACACCTGCCTGTCTCCAAGCGGTAGTAAAGATGCACAACGACACCAGCTCCAATATGTCTCTGCACCATAGGGTACTTTTATCACACCAAAACTCACGCTTTCTTGCACTCAAATCGCCTTGCATGTTTGTCGCATACTTAGACACTATTTCAGAGTTGCCCCACATGATGCTGCAGTTGTTATTCTAGTAGATTAATAATAGATTTTATTATTCAATTTTACAATAATGTTCTGACAATCCGCATTCTATTCTGACATTAGTGGATATTAATCAAGTTGACTACAGACAATCAAGCATGCAGCACTGCAGACATTTTAACAACAATTTCACTAGTTCCAAGTTCCACTAAATTTGACTAATTCCAAGAATTTCCCATCATTGAAATTTTACTAGTTTCATAATCCTACAAAATACTTGCTATTTTATACATTCCCAATGGGGATTTTTTTTACATTTTCCAATGTTGGGCAGCTCTGTACAAGTTCCTATGCATGTCTAGTCAAAAAATTTCGCGAACAAGTGATAATTAAAACGTTGCAGGCTCTCAGCACTTGAGCTCGACGGCCATAGCAGCGAATTTTCCCTCGTTAGCCTTTGAATTCGCCGAAAGGTCGATTCCTACGTAAAAAGTTGTGAAAAATCCAAATCTGAAGTCAAAACTCCGAAAAAGTAACTTTAAAAGGTCGAAAATTCAATTTTTAATTGCCGTTCTATTGAAAAAGTTCAAAGAGTTGTGACGTCAGACTTAACCTAAAAATGCGCAGAAACGCTTGCGCACAAACAAACGAAGCGGGAGTCATGAATTATGACGTCATCGCCTACGGGAGCGTATGTCGTGACGTCAAACTTTACAAATTACCGGTATTTTTTAAATCGATTTATCTCGGGATCTAGAATTCGTAGAAGAAAAAGAAAAATTCCGTTGGTCCTCATTTTTCCTGCTCTATGACTTTGAAACATCACCCAAGTAAGCGCAACAGATCTATTCCTTACCTTGGCATAACATCCTTTTGAAATCTGTAGAATTTAGTGAGTAGAACATCAGATGAACAGGGTGAAATTGGCATAGATTTTCTGCATTTTATCTCCAGTACCTGGGGAGAAAAAATCCGGAATGAATTCGATTAGAGTGGTGGTTACTATATTTTTTCACAGTATTGCACCCGAATGAGGGTGGTAAATATCACTGCTGTATGACAATAACCTTTTACAGAGTGAAATTAAATATTTGTTTCACCTTTTTTGGAGGTACTGTTCTGTTTAGGGAAAATTCGCTTAAGAAAAAAAGGGAGAGAAAAGATTTTTTTCCTCATGCATGTGTTTTATACCAATGTATTAGTTGTAGCTACACACTCATATGTAAGAACAAAATTTGAGTAAAATTAAATTAGTAATAAACTAGTATGAAATTTAAATTAGTAATACCTAAACTAGTAATAAAGGTAAGTAATAATGTACTACCACAGTAAGATATTTCGACCTTAGAACTAGATAGTGCAACCGTTGATTCTCTACAATTTTTAGCTTTCAAGAAAACTTAACTCATACGATTAGTATGCAGATCATCTTTGACGCTGCACACGAAAACTTTAGTGGTATAGAAATTAACCAAAAAATATTGCAAGTTGAAAATTAAAAAAAAAAAAAAAAAAAAACAAACAAAGACAAAGTATAAACTTTCAATAAAATTCTTCCGTTAATTCTTTCCTTCTTAGATAATCCGGGACATTAGAAAGCCATCAACGCACACCATCAGGGGCAGACCTTACAAAATTCAATACGTTCAAATCGTGGTGAATGCAATCGCTTTATTTGCCATTGCTGGAGGGATAGTCAGCTACTTTAGAGGTAAGAAGTTCCATCCACCTACCAGTTATTTTTCCTTTCTTCCATTCTCTTTCGAGTCAGAATTTTTATGAATGCCTGTTATCTTTTGTAGTTATGCAATGTGCCACACACAGAACTAATTTTCTCCGTGTGGGTGCCACCTACAACTGAACTTTCAATAGCACGTAATCTCTTCCAATTGTTTATCAGATATATTATTTTCCCTCTTAGGTAGGTTCATTTCTGGCAAAGTTCACTTTAAAATGTAAATAATTCACTGTCTGCGTTGGTGGGCGGTTGGGATCAATAAGTAATTACTTGAGAAAAGCCTTAACCAAACTGTCAAAAAATATTACTGTCATATTTTTTTCGATATAAAATTTCGAATTACTTGGGAGAAGAGATTTATTTCTCTTTGTTTTCTCCCTCTCTCTATTTTTTGAGGTTTTACTGAGGTCATTCAAATTTTTCATCTCCCTTTTAATGGAAGTCTCTGGCGAAGTGAAAGTTATAAAATTTCATTTTTAAATAACTAGTTTTGAAAATAGACCACCTCCGCCAACCAATGGAAATAACTGTACTAATTTTCTGGACTTATTCTTCAAGACAAAGTATTTTGTTAACGTTAACATATTGTTATTCCACATAAGGGAATGTGTAAAATACTATCAGTGTTTGTCTACGTCTTAATGGACGAATCTCTCTTTCAGCCTACCCTACCCAGGTGTCAATCCAGTATATCAACAGAACGGTGATCAACCGTGATCACCTGGCTGCCATAGCTCTTCCTAATGAAAACAATAATCAACTGGATGGCAAATCTGTAGTGCACTACAACAAAGGCGATGGCAATCCGTCAAAAGGTAAGAAAAGTCAAAATTAACGCCAGAAAGATACAGGGTTTAAAAGTTCAAAATTAGGAAACATTAAAAGGATAAAAGGAAGAACGGGCTCTAGTCTTGATTTTAAATAATTACAGATGAAAGTATGTAGGAACATATATGATGTAGTAATAGGGAGCGCGTAGCGCGACCGCATGCATGCACAACCGTGCGGAGCCCCGGGAGGGCGTAGCGCGACCGTATACGCAACCTCCCGAACACGAAGTGCGAGTAATAATAGTACATAATTTTAACCACGATCGAGTAAACTACGGGCTAAAAAATTCCCGAAGGGACGGGCCCTGCTTGTTTGTTTATGAGGAATGGTTTCTATTTAGAGCTGTGATTATCTACTTTTCATTAGGTACACAAACAAGTATTCAGAATTCTGAACATATTCATATTGGTAAAGAATCCCGTATTTATAAGATAAAGGGCAGGGTTGACCCTGTATTATTTCTCCCTCTATTTATCGAACACATTTACACCTTTGTTTTGGTTTATCTCTGATAACCTTTATTTTGACTTACGAAATAAAACTTATTGTTCGATAAAATGAAAAGTTTATAATAAACTTGTGCCTTCAGCCCACGCCAGTCTGACACGTTCCAAATGTCAAATTATCATCATTTACATTTACCCAAATTCATCTTGTCCTTTCTTTTTTGGGTACCTGAGTATTTAATATTCAAATTTTCTTCCGAATGTTCACAGGAAAGTGTGTTCTGTTAGAGGTTAAGTTCTGTCTTGATCACAAAGTACCTTACAACTACACATTGTTCCCAAACTACCTGGGCGATTTCTCACAATCCGATGCTCAAACTGTAAGTCACCTTTTAATTCTTAGAGCTAGACCTGGGGTTCACAACAGGGATACGTGCTACAATAATTGAACAAATTAAGAAAGTTACAAGTTTCACAATAACTCTAAATCGATTTTCAATTTCATTAATTTAAGGTAAAAATATCAATTTTTAATTGCATTAACTTTAGGATCATCAATAAATCAACACATGAAGGAAATTTTCTCATCAGATTTTGGAACTGGTCCAACCTTTGAGGGATCTCAGTACATAACTAGATATTTAACAAATAACCTGAGTGAGGTCTACAGTTCACGAGTTCACTAAACCACTAGCATAACTAGGATCCTTTAAACTTCAACATAATTGAATACATACCTCCTGTCCATGTTTAAACTTGCAGGATTTGGAGGCTTATGAAGCCATCATTGACGTGAGATGTTACGAGCTGGCATCCCTCTTCCTATGCGCGGCCATGGTACCTCCTTGTTCTTCCCAGGGATTCTTTCTCCGGCCCTGTCGGTCATTATGTCAAGGTAAGTTCGAATTTATCTGCCTCGATGGTGTAGTGGTTAAGACGCTCGCCTGGTAAACAGTGGTGATTTCTGATTTGAATCCTTTAAGAAGGAAAAGAAGCAAAGGAGATTAATAATTATTAATTACTATGGTAGGCATGATAATCCGGACTGCCTATTTCATCAGGCCCAGCTATACAATGGAGGAGTTGCAATTGGGAAAATATTATTAATAAAAGGTCGATTCCTACGTAAAAAGTTGTGAAAAATCCAATCTGAGGTCAAAACTCCGAAAAAGTAACTTTGCGCAATAATGAATGTTACAAGTCACGTTACAAGGAAACTGTTGATCCCACTATTTGTAGATTTGTACTGAAGTGCAGTAGCTGATCCTAATTTTAAGACGATTCAAGTGAGCATACATAAGTTGGTCACGCTTATAAAATTTCCTTCCCAACTTCATTTCAGAAACCAAACGACGCTGCGGATTCTTCTTCGACGTGTTTGGTCTTCCGCTCCCGTCGATGGAGAATTGCAACCTCTACCCAGACGATATGAAATATCCGGACGTCAAATGTGTTGGACACAAACAAGTGCAGGAGGAGAAAATAAGAGCCATGAATAAGAGTAAGTTAGTATTACTGTACGGGGACCGCCAGCCTTATCTTGGACGCTAGCGCTTGCCTATAGCCGTGAGTCACGGGACGGCTGGTTTTCTCCTATCATGTCCTTTTCTCTTCGATTTCGGGACGATAAGACTCCGTTGTTACAGATCCATCTATCAATCGGGGACCCTGAAGGAAAATGTATTCTTCCTGAAAATCGTTTTCCTTGAAGATAACGATTCATGAAAATTTATTAAGACTTGAGAATAATGTTTTATTAACATTTTGTGATCAAATTTGTTTGCAGTCTGTCTCGAAGGATTTCAATGTGATGTGAACAGATGCATTCCCTTGGACTGGCAATGTGACGGCCATATTGATTGTCAAGATCAAACTGATGAACTCAATTGTGAACCCTGCAAAGCAGGTAAGCAACTGCAGAGTTTCCAATTCTAAAACAGAGTGTTATTTCAAATCCAGATGTAGAGTGAAGTATTTTATGTTGAATGATTGAGTGGTGGAGTGTTTCTTCTCTTGGATGTCAAAGATATTTACTATTTAGTCAATCAATGGTCCAGATTTTTTTTCGACTGGAGCTGTTGCAAATACTTTGGACTTTAGTGTTGCTAATTTTAGGTTGTGACATCTGTAACACCTGTTGTTCACTAATTTACCATAGAGGTAACTTCCATCTTGTCATCGTATGAGAGAATCGCTGGATCAGATTTTCTATCTCACTTCTTTCTCACTCAACAGCAATAAACAGTAGTCCTAAGGTAGTAACATTTTTTCTTGTTTTTCAGATGAGATTCATTGTGGCTTGAACAAATGTATTTCTGATTATCACGTGTGTGACGGCAAAGTGGACTGTCCTTGGGGTCAGGACGAGAGGAACTGCTGTAAGTAATATAATCTCCATGTAGATCAGATAATTCTACTTTTTGTCACGCTTTTTCCACAATAAAATGATGGGGAAACAGAAGAAACTTTCTAAATATGAAATATGTAAATGAAAATAAATATGTATACTCGTAGGTTCCCCGTAAATAATACCATGGAAAGTAAAAACATCAGCTTTATCCTTTTCAAAAGTTCCAATGTTTTTCAACCTGTTTCTATTATTTTCAAACATTTCAGTGCAACTGAGTGGCATGATGGGAGATGTCGCCAAAGGTGTGCTTGAACTTTACAGACCCGAACACAAGACATTCCACACCTCCTGTATTACCAAGTATGATCCTGACAACTCCCCCAGAGCCATCTGCGCAAGACTTGGATATACGTAAGTAATATTACAGATTACACTCACAAGGGCCTCGACATTTTTGGAGGATCGCCAAGCCATCAGTCATAAAAGTCCAAGGTTCAAAGTTCATGTATTCTTAGCGAGTTTTTGCAGACCAAAATTAGCGTCCTGTCCTGTTAACTGAACTCCTTAACGTTATTTGACAAAAATTCGTTTCTGCGCATGTTTCTGCACATGCGCAGAAACGAAAGTTAAGAGTTCAATTAACGGAATGCTAATTTTGGTTGCAAAGTCTCTCTTGTTATCTAAGACACTTTTTAATACTGGATTAAAAACTCGTTAATTTTTTGAACGTTCATTTTGACTGTTAGTTACGTACTTATAGGACACTTTTTTTATGACTAAAAATTTCAATTTTCAATACGACATTTTCATTTCCACAGACAAGTCAACCACACGGAGCTGATTCGTGAGAAGCCACTGACGAAAATGCGTCACACCGGACATCAACTGGACGTGTCGTACAATCTACCGTACAGCCCCTACAACGATTCCATGCTGAAACTCAAAGCGTGCAATGACGACGATGACTATCCCCAGTTGGAATTGACCTGTACTAACATACGTGAGTTTCAAAGTATACAGAATTACAGAGGTTTCCAAAGTCCAAGTCCAAAAAAAAAAAAAAAAAAAAAAAAAAAAAATCCGGTGCTTTTTTCCCAGTATCCTATAGGAAAGATTTTCCGAGTACAATCGAGTGTTTCATTATAATCAGTATTATGGTTAATTGGTCATAAGCCGGGTGGCACGGCGGCGGCGCGGCGCTTCGAACTTTTGACGTCCGCGCGCCTCCTGGCAAGCTTGATGATAGAATCTAGAATATTCCACCAATATTTGGGCTCCCGCGAAGCATTTCACTAATCAGGAGACCGAGAATATACCTACCAAAATTTCCTCCCTTGTTTTGGGTTTCAGAATGTGGCACCAGGAGACATTTGCACAACAATTTCAAAGCTCGCAAAAGGATCATTGGAGGTTTCGAATCGAATCCAGGAGATTGGCCGTTTCTTGCTGCTCTTTTGGGCGGGCCCGAGTTTGTGTTCTACTGTGCGGGGGTTCTCATTTCGGACCAATGGGTTCTCACTGCAGCGCACTGTGTTGGAAAGTAAGTACCCGCAGATACCACAATAGAGTATGTGCAACACATTTGTCTATATATGAAATTCACTTGGAAAACAATAGGAATAAATGGAAGAGTACTTGTCCAAGCCATTCATAAGGTTTGATGATGACGAGTAGACTGTGAAATTGAGTAGTAAAATAAATACCATTTACCATTCAGTCTTCTGTGGAATATTGACCCCATTACTTGACATTTCCCTCTTGTTCAGTCTTACAGGGTTGAACATTGACGAATGGACAGTACAGTTGGGCGTGACTCGACGAAATTCGTACGCCTTCTTCGGGACACGATTCAAAGTCCGTGGTGTGTTCGCTCACAGTCAGTACAACATCGGCGCTCAGCACGACAATGATATCGCCCTATTCCAACTCAAGCAGAAGGTCAAGTTCAACGATCATCTTCTACCCGTGTGTCTGCCACCTCCGAACTATGAGCTGGCACCGGGTACCAGGTGCACTGTCATAGGCTGGGGCAAGCGAGAAGACACGCGAGGTAGGTTTTTACAAAAGAGTATTACTTACTTACTTACTTACTTACCATGGAAACGCTTACCCTAGTTGGTGTTTGGCCTCGCCAAATTTTGCCTCCATAAAGCCCTTGAAAATGTCCTCGGGTGTAAGATGAAGGATGGTCGTGTCCTTTCTGACTTGGTCTTACCACCAATTCTTCGGTCTTCCTCTAGGCCACCGTCCTTCTGGTTATTTATTAAGAAAAGGTAGTTTGTCTCGAAACTCTCGAATTTCATTGTTCAATATTTGTTTCCAGTATCTGAGTATGAAACTGCTGTGAACGAAGTCGAAGTGCCTATCATAACACGAGATATCTGCAACAAATGGCTGAATAACCGAGAACTCAATGTCACGCTGGGAATGGTCTGCGCTGGGTATCCAGAAGGAGGCAAGGATGCATGCCAAGTAAGAAATCTTGATATTTCCACGTGGTATATTTAATGTGCTAAAGGCAGCAGGCTAATTTGGTTTAGTAAGATTATTGTATTTTACCTCTCCATGTCCATTTTTCCTTTGAAGGAGACCCTCTTTTAATATTTATCACTCCATATCAGTTATGGTTTCTTCTACTTCTTCTATTCCTCTAATACTTTCCTGTATCGCCGATTACAAATCAAATCTCATGATTAATTTCAGGGTGATTCCGGGGGTCCACTCTTGTGCCGGTCATCTCATAATTTCGAGCAGTGGTTCGTGGGTGGCATTGTGAGCTGGGGTATCAAATGTGCACATCCTCATTTACCCGGCGTGTACGCGTATGTACCTAAATATGTGACTTGGATCCAAGACATTATGGATAAATATTCTTACTAAATGTGTTAGGTTTTGCTGGAGGCGGGTTTCCTCCACAAATCACGTCTACTACTTATCCTACACTGTATTTCACTGATAGGCATCTTTGGATGAAGATGGTTCCCTTTTATTTGGGAGAATTTTTTACATAGGACCTTTTTACAACAGGCAATATGTAAATTCTTCTATGGACCCTATAATCCCTATATTTTTGATGTCAGTCAGACTCTATTGTGTCACAACTGTCACACGCTTAGGAGGTGCATAGCTACAAAAGTATTATTTATGACTTCTGATATGATTAGAACAAGTAGCTGCCATCGACTTTAATGTTCATTTAGATAATAGTATTTATATTTTCGAGGATGTAAATAAAGTTTATTGTTGATATATACTTACAAGTATTTGAAGAGTTTTACGATTGTACCTAATTTTGATCAATGTGAGAGTGAAATGCTTTATTTTCTGTTAGGAGCACTCATATTTATTAATTTTGTTTATTGTTAAAACTAAGATTTGTTACGGGGAAGTTATTTTCTGATATTAAGTACCACGTGTTGTAGAAAAAATTACTATCTTTAGTTCAATATTATATTAATATGTAGATTAATTTGTTTCAAATTTTACTTCATGAAATAACTCCTTCAATTCAAATCATGGGAAGAATAAAACTTACTTATATGCTCCTAAAATAATATCTTCTTCCTATACATACTTTTGTATTATTAACTTTGGGTGAGTGATTGTTATCGTGTAATGAATTGTTTATCAGCAGTGGTTTTAGTCTAATATTTTCCTATATAATTTTAATTAAAACAAAGACATTTTATTTTTCTTTGTGACGATGTTGTGTGATTCTACCTTAATAAAATCAGACAAAAAGTACCTACCTAGAATATATTATGAGTAGCAAAAATATCTATTAGTCCAAACTAGAGAAATAACATAGGTAACGTTTAGTTTTATATTAAAGAGTTTATTGTAATAAGTATTATTACTATATTGTTTTTAATCATAAAAATATCTATTAGATAAAATGTACTGTTTAATATGTAAACATTAGTGCTTAGGTAATTATGCTTCCTGTATAGATTAAACAAAAAGCTTACAAAATGAAACATTCCTGCTTTACACATCTACTTACAGACATACATATTAGTATGTATTAGTGTTATGTACTGCAGTTAAATACCTACTCGTATACATATTTATGAACTAAAAAAATTATCTACTACCTACATACCTATGTATTAAGATTAGGGGAAAATTTGTACCTATTAAGATCCTAGAAATAATAATTTTAAGAATTCAAGTACCTACCTACGTACGAAGTTAATTCACTAATCGAAGTTAGAAACATTTATGTCAAGTAGTTTTCTACAAAAGATTATTTCCACATTTACATGATTTTGTGTAACTTGGGATCTCTTTTATAATTGAGTCAAATCTAGTACCTACTAACTTTTGGCCGGTCCAATGAACTTAGAACCACCATGTACAATAAAATTATAACAATGGGAAATTTGCAAGTTGACGTAAAAAGTAATATTCGATATTCCACCTCGTTTCAAAAGAGAAATAATATTTATATAGGATACAGAATATCTTTGAATTGTAGGTACTTGAATAAGTTCTTTGTGTTTAAATAAACATTATGTAAATGTAAACTATGTTCGTTGATGATAATACCCATGTCACCTATAGTTGTAGGTTTAATAGTTTAAAAGTAATGTCTTCTTTTGTATTAGAATTCAATACTGCTTTAAAAGAACATTAAAATCGCAATAATTTGCGATTGAACATGAATATGGATGTCATGAGAATATTAATGAACTTACAATAAAGATAATGAAAAATGACATTTTTTTATTCTTCTTCATTTTTGTATAGTTCATTTAATGACGTGAATTCAGTAAATAAATACCTTTCTAAAAAAGTAAAAAATAAATTCTACATTTATCTGCGAAAAAAGAAAAGGCAGAACAATTAGACTTTAATAACGTAGTGTACAAAGAAAAATCAATTATTTATTAAGAAAATAATATTTCCCAATTTTTAAATTTTATCAGTTCTCATTACAAAATCTACAATCTTCCATTTTAATTGTCACATGACTATTTTAATCCCTTTTATTTAACTTCCAAGAACATAATAATTATAGATACTTACCTTAGCTATGATTTGGAAATTTAGACACAAAACTGTACCTATATACTATATATTGATTACTTATTATTTCGTGTAGGTACAATATAGGAGACAAAACAACATGATTCCTCACTAATTTCCTATTCAAGAAGGACTGTACTCAAATTTTCATGTGTATATTTTTACGTTATTATATTCGAATGTGTATTTGAATGGCTGTCGGTATTTCAAACATCTTCACAACTCAATTCTTAATTTACGAGCTTTCTCCTAGTTTTTTAAAGTTCATGTCATTATATCACATAATATAATACGTAGTCATTTATAAATTTTAATTTTTTTATCCTACCTACTCTACCCTTTACTCTTCATCAAAACAATATTTTGAATCACTCTTACTCAACATCATAAATGAGAACTATCATTTTCTAAATAGATACCTTCCTAGTTAGGTTTTTTCTAATATTGTTCCTAATAATAATAAAAATACACATTTTATTTATTTCTTTTTTTACAAATTCTCTAGAGAAAAATCTGTACTCACCTACCTATCATCCTATCAAGAAATGAAATTGAAAATCATAATGGCCTATTTATTTCAAGAAGTAGTATGCATAAATAAAATAAATGTTAATCTAAAATTAAAATTAATTAATCAACCTACCAGCACCTACCTATCACTTACAGGTAGGTAGACATGTACATAACATTTCGCGCTTGTAAATAAGGTATTTAAAAAAATCTTTGTGAAAGGGAAAAATCTACAAAGCCTCCCCACATTTTTTGTTGGTATTACATCGTTATTATCAGTGCCTCCCTTGTTTTCTTTCTCATTTCTAGATAGATAAACACATCTACATGGAATACATGGATTTTAACTGGTATACCACTACCTCTGGTCACTACCCTTTAAAAGTTGCCCTTGTGAGGCTGAGTGCACACTGCACACCGAATCCCAAAACAGAGCCGAAAAACATTTACTCTGCCGGGAATTGAACATGGGACCTCCGGAGTGTGATGATACTCACTTAACCAGGGAGGCTTCTTGGGCGAATGAAAGTACAAAACAGTTCATTTGTTCTTCTTTATGCTTACAACTCATTGAGTAAAAGTAGGTAATAAGTATCTAGGCTTTTAAGCAGTATGTTGAATTTGATGTTAGTTATTGTGCTAAATGTTGCTTCTTAGTTATCTAGTGTGAAATAGTAGTATCCAATATCCATACTGGGTGTGGAATTACCTATCAAACATTTTAATCAAAATTTATTTTATATATAATATAATTATGTAATAACTTGGGCAATAGCACGTTAAATGTACCAGTTTTCAGTTCCCAACGGATAACCGAGTGTACATTTTGTATATTTTATAATGTTTTTGATGGAATAAATAAATTCAAAGCACGGAGTGCTACATGCTACATACTTGTACTATTAGGACACCTTGTGACAATATATTGATTGCACAGTTGCAAATTTTCACTTCTTAAATGTAAATCTCAATTGACCTTTCCACACCTGAATAATAACAAGAAGTGTTAGTATAAACGTTTTAGCATAAAATTTAGGCTGGCCGAGTTTCTACACTTTAGAAGAAATGAAATCCACCGAACAAAGTTTTTTTCAAGCTAAAATATTGATTAATTGGTATGACTACATTCTTTTATGGTATTATACTTTGTAACATTCGTTTTCTTTGTTTTGAAACACTATAAAATGCTCACTTCGATGTGTCTTGTCTTTTTTAGCTAAAGATATAAAATATATACTACTTATATGTATAAAATTCATAACTAACTATAATACTTACCTGTTCCAATGTACATAACTATTTAAGTTTAATCCTTAGATATAACTACATAGGTACTATTATTACTTACCTATATCTACATTAGTACAGGGTGAGGCGCGGCAATTTCCTTTTTTGAAACGTCTAGTGTGCAGCCGCACTTGTAATTAGACAAGTTATGAAAGTTCAGCAGATTCAAAAAAGATGGAAATTTATGTTTCGATTTAGTTCAGTCCTCAAAATTATTTTATCAAAGGAGCAGAAAGCATTTTATGTAGAAAGTTATTTTTCAAATGAGTCTAATAGTAACAGTGTAGCGCGCGTTTCGTCTTCGTTATGGTGTCCTTCTCGAGGTTTTATGGGGCTACCTGAAGGCTGAAGTTTACAAAGATCGTCCAAGGAACATTGAAGAATTGAAGCACAACATCCGACGAGAAATAGGCCGTCTACTGGTAGCAATGTTGGAGAAAGTAGACAGAAACTTCAGAAATCGCCTCCATCAGTGTATCGAGAATGGGGGTCGCCATTTGAATGGAGTACTTTTCGAAACAACATAAAGTCAAATTTCCAACGTTTCTTGATGCTAATCCATCAACAGAAGTCAAGAAAGTATCACAGATTTTTTTTAATCGTTTCAAAAAAGGAAATTGCCGCGCCTCACCCTGTACTTATACTTATATACAGACTATTTACGTTTTGCTCTAGTGATCCATATTAATATAGATGGATAATTTGTATGGTATCATAATTTTCATTAGTTAGTTTGTCCTTATTTAAGTATAGGTACAGAATCAAAATATTGTTTTTAGCTAAATCCCTTTTAGGGATGGGCTAGGTATTCATTTTTCGGCAGTCATAACTTTGGGTCAACTTACAGGGTGCACCAGAAAAATAAAATAATAATAAAACAGCTTTCTGATAAGAGGAGTATCATCTCAACTTTTCTCCCACTTGTCTTCGACATACAGTAAAATTTAAATTCCATCTATCATGCCTACATCTTACAAAACCTTGATATTTTTTGTTTTTTTTTTTTTTTTTCAGTTACATGTGCTGATTGAACAATTTTAAGTAAATGGTTTTAATTTTTAAACTTAAATTTACTTAAATAATGAAAATTAGGAAGGAATGACATTATGACACATACTACCTAACCTACTTTACTTGTAGGTATTCCATATACTACTGTGGCACACACTTTATTTCATTTACTTAAAAGTATTATTTAATAATTTAAAAAATAAATCATAAGTGCAAAATAAAAATAAGAGATTTTAGGAAATAGGTACCTATATTAAATTTGTAGTATAGAAAACATATAAGTAAAATAGAAAGTTTTTATTAAGGATTTTTTTTTTAGTATAATAGAGATATTAGGTATAATTTAATTATACATATTATTTTGGATACCTAACCTACCTATAACTATTTTTGTAAACCCTTGTAGCACCTACCTATGTATGTAGATTTTTCCGTTTCACTGTATTTAGTTTGTTATAAATCTGATTTCCACTGTCACTTAATCCATAGCTCATTAAAATATTCACACAGAGATTCTCATATCTAATGGGTTGCATGAAATACTACTAAAATTAAAACTTAGGTTGTACCTACACCTTGTAAACTTAAGCTTAAGACCCAGGACAATAGTTTTTTTTTTCTTACTAGTTTAAACTTTTATTTACTTTTACTAAAGTGGGTAGAGGTACCCACTTAAATAGGACATTATCTTGTGGCTCTAAGGATATTGATGAAACATATCAACAAAGGAAAATGAACTTTTGAATTTCAATAAAAAAAGTATTACTTACACTAGTTTTGAATGGGGTGGCCCAGGTTCAGTTCTTGATCTTACTGAAATTGCAGTAAAAGATCTTTTTTTGTTGTTCAATACATACCTAAGTACTTGAATTTGGGGTGTTCTCAGTCACATGGTTCAACTAATTCCTAGGACCTAGAGAGTATAACCACAAGGGTGGACTGAAGAGTCATTTCATACAAAAGGAAATCCATTCAACCCTCCCACAGATGTTACAAAACTAGGAAAACCTACTCAAGTTTTCTGATAAAACGTTGAAACTAGCACATGGTGATTGTAGTTCCAGTCCCAAGTATATTATTCTCAGTACTATTCTTAGTCATTTTTAGAGTCAATGTTGCTTTTCTATGTATTGTGTATTATGTATTTACCTATTATCCTATACCTATAATAATAATTAACACTATAAAGTAAAATATATATATATTTATATATTCATTTATAAGAAAATAACAGTGTTTCATTATCCTGCAGGAGTAAAACACCTTCAAAATGTGGCACTATACTTACCATAACTTGCTGTGATGTCAAAGTGCACAGCCCTTTTCTGTAGGTTCTTTTTTTCCGTGTGAATACATAAATCACTGGACTACAAGCCAGATACTTTTATTCATATTTCATTCTACTTATCAAAGATCATGGAGCTTTAACATTAGCACATGCTGAGTCTACTGGTAATGCGATGAGATGAAACTTTTCCATTATCCGTGATCAAGATTCAAGGCTGAGTTGAAAGAGTCTTTACACCTTTTTATTGCACTTTTTAAATATTTTCCTCCTTCCTTAAATCCTTCTTTTATAACTTTTTAATAAGAAATGGAACATTTTTTACTTCTTTTTTATCTTATCTTTTAAAATTGAAAAAAAAAAAAAAAAAAATTCAAAAATTGGCTGTTTTTAACGGTAAACGGTTGCCGGTTGCGCACCGACAGACGGATCCCCACGGAAATCACAAATAAAAATACGCTTGAGAGTTTGAGAGCAAAAATACGCTCGTTCGTGGCCGGTCGGAAGTCAACTTGGCCCGGCCCAGGTTGGATATCGCGTATGTACTCCTTTTAAAATTTATTTTATATTTATTTTTGTTTGCTTTGTAATTCGCTTGTTTGTAATATCTAATTTAAATGAAAAGTATAATATAAACGTGCAAACTAGAGATAAAAAGTAAAAAATGAATTCAGATTGTACGCGTTGCGGAAAAAAAAATCAAGATTTCGAATTTCCCGCCAACTTTACAAGTTTACAAGCTCATGAAGGCTCTGTGTTAAAAGTTACCACATCATTTTCCACTTGCCAAGAACATCTCAGAATGGCCTAACTCAGCCCTGTTCATAACCACGGCCTGAGACTGAAACCTTATTCAGAAGTGAAGACCTGACACTTGGTGTATTTGTAACGAATAATGCATCCTGGTTGCCTGAGGCCTCTTATAGGTCTGCACTACATCAAATAGTATCCAGTGTTTCTTGTGAGCGAATTCTAAGCGGTTGGTTGAACTGTATTGTTGCTCATTTCAATGTTAAATCTATGCTCAAAGAGTCTGCAGAAAATCTCTATTATTATATTTACAGTGTATGTACAAGCCTAGTGTGTACGTTGGAAGTTACTTTGGTTCAAGTGACTGCATCATTGAGGAATGACTCACTCGTGTCTGCTAAACAAACACAACTTCTGAATGATGTAAAGCAACATTTGTGTGAAATGAAAGTTCTCCTGGATACAAGGAAGAAAAATCCCCAACTCTACCTGAGTTTCTTACAAGTATGCACACATTGGGGTGCGTTCAAGATAATGATGAACGAGTATGATATTCGCGCCTTTGATATCGACAACATCAAGTTGACTGCAATGGATCCTTGCTTACATGTATTACACAACTACCTAGAAGCAAAGGACTGGAAAAAAATCTGCGACACAATCACTTCTAATCACAGAAGCAATGTTCCCGTGATGAATGCTCTGAGTGAGTTATTTGCGCAGTGTTTGGAAATGCTTTACTTGTTTGACAATATTGATAACTTTACAATTTCCCCTCAAGAATCTACTGCTAGGTTTCTTGTTGATAACTCTGACTCTTCTTGGCTATTACGGCGTGCTCATCTCATTGAACCTTACCTCAGTATAGAATACAGATGGAAATTGGCAGAGAGGTTAAGCAATTATCTCGTAGCTACTGAAAACTGGCATACTGAACTGGAGAATAATGTGGCGCTGCATGAACTTAATGTACTAGTGTTTGGAATAGCACTCCACGTATGAACCTTACCTCAGTATAGAATACAGATGGAAATTGGCAGAGAGGTTAAGCAATTATCTCGTAGCTACTGAAAACTGGCATACTGAATTGGAGAATAATGTGGCGCTGCATGAACTTAATGTACTAGTGTTTGGAATAGCACTCCACGTGTTTACATTGTTCAAGCCACAAGGGAAGGCTGGGGCTCTAACTCTGCATTGTGTTGATATTCCAAGCATTTCTCAAGGAACCCAGTACTCCACGTATTACACAAGGCTGTTGAAACAGTACATTCAGAAGCGTCTGATATTTTGTATCATTTTAATGATGAAGTACTAGAGCTAGCAACTCATGAAGATAAAGATCAATTTAATAAAATAATCAAAATGGAAGAGAATATGAGCACAACAAAACCATTAGAGCCCAGTTCTGATGACAGTGATGTAGAAGGCTCCAATAGTGAGGAATCTGATGAAAAAAGTGAAAAGAAAAGAAAATCGACCAAGAATGTAAAGGAGGAAAGTGAAGACAGTGATACGGCGGAACCAAACACTGTGGTAAAGAAAAGAAAGGTGAATGAAAAAGACGAACAAGGAATTACATGTTTGATAGAATGTATCGACAGTCCCGATTGTTATGAGGAAGATACAGATATACCTAGTATTGTTTCCAAATACATCTCCATTATTGAGGCCTTGCCAGTACAACACCTGCATCCTTCAAGCCAACACTTATTGTTCACTTTAGTTTTAATATGTACCTCCAATTCAATTAAAACTGAATCTCTCATTAGTGGCTTCTTACTCGGCAATCACTTTACACTCCCCAATAGTAGAATTCTTCCTCTCCTCATAGGATGGATTCAAATTTCCGTAGGTACAAAGTATAAACATGAAGTCCTTACAAAAGTTTGTAAACTATCCGTACAACGTGAAAGTGCAATCAAAATGATTGCCAAATACTGTGAACTCACCAAGAAAAATACTGAAGATATTGATGTAGAGAAATTATCTGAGCAAAGTCTGCTGTCCTACTACTTCCTCAATGAACTTAACACTTACAAGACCTCTAACAAAACTATCAAACTCCTAAAGAAAAAAATCATCAGTCGGACCTATAAAAATTTCAAAAGCCTCAAGTTAAAGCCTACACAAGATTTATTATTACTGTTTGGGTTCATGTTGCAGAAATCGTTAAAAGAGCATGATAGCCAAAGTATCCAAATGTTATGTTCAAATTTGAATTCCTATCTGGACTTGGCTCTTGAGCACGAGCACAGATCTCTGATTGAGCTGGTCCTCACCTATGCGGACCTAACATTGAAGAAATATATCCCGCCAGATTTTACTCCTAGAGTATGGAACACACTTCCCTCTTGTGCTAACTTGTGCTTCCAATCAGCAACATTAGAACAGTTCAACCAATTCTTAGAACAAATGTATAAGCAGATGGAGGACCTATTAGAATCTAGCAATACTAAAACTTGCGATCTGCGCGCTATAGAGGTGAACTTTGAACTGTGGAGAAAACTGATGACAAGTCATCTGTCGAGAAACACCAACATTGCTCGGCTTGGCAAACTTGAAAACGTCATCGCTTGCCTCAGTACATATGTCAGCTTGTATGATGGGGACACCACAGAACATTTTCCGATGATATTTCAGCTCGTACTTGATATTGTCTACTCGTCTACTTTCACCTGTGTTAACACAAGTATTGTACATTACTTATTCAATCTAATGACACCCAAGTCCTGTGTTCATTTCAAGTATTGTATTAAACTGTTGCAATACTTAATAACAAAGAAAGCATCTATTATTTCAGATGAGACTGCATTGTTTCTGTTAAAATACCATTGCATATTATCTCAGGTTGCTAGGTATGTGTGTTATGAAGAGTGTAGTGATGGGGATGTTCTACTCATAGCTATGGGAAAGGTAGCCCATGCTATCCGCAAGGAAAAGAAATACTTCCAGCGTGTTGCTCCTTATATTCTAAGTAACATTATGCAGCTGTATCAAGTACACAAGTTTCCACTAGGTGTTACTGTTCACATGAATGAAATCAGCAATATTTTCATCAGCATCTGTGATGAGCATGGAATTCATTTCCTCAAACACAGTCTACCAGACTCATGTAAGCAGTTGTTCTTACAAATACTTCAGAACTATACCAAGTATTCTTCTCATAGGTTTGTGTAGTTGGAGCGTACACGAGATCTATGCTATTAGGCTTAAAAGCCAAGGCACGTTATAAGGGGATGGGTAACCCAGCTTGTTATAATGTAGGTCATGTGGGTGATTGAGTGTACAGGGCAAGGTTATTATTGGAATTAGTTATTTAATCCTTGTTTTGTAAATAATTAATCGCTAAAGTGAAAATTAAAATCCAAACCTGGAAACATGAAAGTGTTTAATCTCTACCACTGTGAGACCCAAGCTTGTATGTAAATCAAGTGATCATATTTTTTTTTTATATATATATGTATATACATATTATTATTGTTGATGTAATGTTTATTTTTTAAAATAAAAATAACAGTTTAAAATTGTACAATAGTCGTATTATTTATTTCATAAGATTCTTCTGTTTATAAATGTTTAAAATACTGGGGCTTTGCTGTTTTAACCAATTGACCAAACATTATTTTGTGTCAAATACAGGTAACACTTCAATCAAACGATAAATTGACGTATAATGTCATAGATGAAATGTTTATAAATGTTTAAAATACTGGGGCTTTGCTGTTTTAACCAATTGACCAAACATTATTTTGTGTCAAATACAGGTAACACTTCAAACTTCGATAAATTGACGTTTAACGTCATAGATGAACTCTTGTAATTTATAAATTAACCGATTACGCAATTTTTGTGTCCAATTTTTTACGTCAATACTTGGGCAGCCCATTGATAAAAAGTGAACATTACTAAAAAGATATTGTACTATGTATTACATTTCAAAATATCTACATAACATACAGCGATAAACATTCAGTTTTAATGAGAGATATTTACCTCGGATGTATTTAGCTCTCAAAGGCACTTCAATGTTCAGTAATTTCTCTACAGCAAGAGAGTAGCACTGTTCATTGCACATCATGGATACATAGTCCAAACGATCGAAATAGGGTAATGCTTGGGTATAAGTTTTATATTCAATGAGCTTTTCTGTTCCACGATGCAACAAACCAATGTGAGGGTCTGCTCTAACGACAATCTGAAATACAGAGTAAATATCATGTTCCTCAATACCTACCTAGCTTTGAATAAATTTACACCAGCACATCAGTGTGAAAATGTAAATAATAATAATAATAATGTATCATGGTAATAGTAGTAGCCTATAATGGTGGGTTAAAGGGACTCTTCAGTTCTATTTGAGCAGTATAAATAAACAACTTTTAATATTTACAGTACTAAGATTCCCTTCCAGTAATTTAATAAAACCAACCTATGACTTGGATTGCACCATCAACAGAACAAAAACAGTACAGTTGAACTTTGGAATAGACACAGAACGGAGGCTACATCTGGATGGAGTAGAGCTTAATGTTGTGGACAAGTTCAAGTACCTGGGGTCAGTGGTGGATAAGGAAGGAGAGCTGGATTGCGAACAACAGAACAAAAACAGTACAGTTGAACTTTGGAATAGACACAGAACGGAGGCTACATCTGGATGGAGTAGAGCTTAATGTTGTGGACTAATTCAAGTACCTGGGGTCAGTGGTGTATAAGGAAGGAGAGCTGGATTGCGAAATCGCCCATAGAGTTAGTGCTGCTTGGATGAACTGAGTTACCACTCCAATGCAAAACTGTAGAAACAATATCCTATCTCACCTCGTCCGAGCTCATCTCAGCCCTGTTCATAAACACAGCCCCATCCATCGCTCACCTCCATGAGGTTTTTGCGCGAAATTTCAAATTTTTAAAATTAATTTTTCACAATGTGCAAGTGCAATGAAGTTGTGAGTTAATTTTTACTTTTCTATTTTCTTTATCCCAATCCCAACCAAAACCAAAAAACAAGGGTTCTTGGTTCTTGTTGGTGTCAGTAAATCACACTGTCTAAAATGGCATCCAATTCCAGTATAGGTAAGTTTAATGTACGACTGAACATTACCTGTAGCTTCTTACTTCTGTGCCTAAACAGCATTCAACCATACTTGGAAGTTAAGATGATAGTGGGTCTAAATCTCATATAAAGAAAGAGTAACTAACAGTCATCCAAGGATGGCATGAGTAGAGCGGTATAGGTAAGTTTAATGTACGACTGAACATTACCTGTAGCTTCTTACTTCTGTGCCTAAACAGCATTCAACCATACTTGGAAGTTAACATGATAGTGGGTCTAAATCTCATATAAAGAAAGAGTAACTAACAGTCATCCAAGGATGGCATGAGTAGAGCTGTCTCTGCTGCATAACCTGCAAATAAATTGGTCTTGGTAGAAGCTCATGGTTTGTAGATGGAATTTATTTGTGTGTCAGAGTTCCTTACATCTGTGGTACACCATTTTTTATGAACAGCTAGGTTTGAGTAATTTCTAGTAAGCCTGCTTTGGTCTTCACGAGTGGTTTGATTCCCACAGGGGTGAACTTTATCCTAAACAAGTATGGTTTGTTCTTGGAACAGCTTTGTTCTGCTATCTTATCCTTTTAATTTTTAATTTCAGGACAATAATACCTCTGGTGTTGCAATTCCCTTTGTCAAATCTTTTATTACTATTTATTTTTTTATTGATATACAAATTGCTTATTTTTCCAGAATTAAAAGCTTTGGAAGATCCTCGTCTCACCTTGGTAGAGAAGTTATCAGCTGCCCAAGCTATTCTTGTGTCATTAAAAACATGCAAAATCCAAGTAGTGCAAGAAATATTATCATGGTTTGTTAAAACCAAAGATGAATTAATGAGGAGTCAAAATAAATCACCAGCTGAAATTGATCTCTTGTATGAATCATTGAACAAATGCATTCAAATCACCACTATGCTACATATCCCCATTTATCAAATCAAATTCAACATCATGGATAGCTTGCTAAAGGTAAGTTTAGGAGTAGAATACCCATCAAGTCATACAGTGTCTATTTGAAATGAAAAGTTGTCTTCTATGTATATCTAGGCTGCAATATCATGTAACCTCAGATCATGCTTGGATACTATGCCCAATATACATTTGCACATTGGTTTCTAGACTTTCTAGGTCACATTGAGCCTTTCTGATCCAAGTCACTGATCATCTAGTTATTCTATGTTTCAGCTTCTCAACATCCAAAAGAAAGCTGTTTCAACAGAATTATACCTACAAGTGTGCCTCTCAATATTGGGCCTGGACAATTTTGTGAAATGTTTTCAAGGAGATGCTATTCCTTTCACCAAATTTTTCACTCAATTGAGTTGGCTCTTCTTCACTCCTCCAGACTTGAAGCAACCTGATTTTATGAAAGAAAAGTTTCAAATTTTGGAAAAGATGGTGTCCATATTGAAGAAAATCAAATGGAACTTAAATTTGGGGTATGTAGTATGTTAGATACTTAATTATTATCAGAATTAATAGTAACAATCAATTTTAATTCAATTTTATGTTTGCCTTTACATTGTTCAAGCCACAAGGGAAGGCTGGGGCTCTAACTCTGCATTGTGTTGATATTCCAAGCATTTCTCAAGGAACCCAGTCTTGTAAAAGACTTTATAAACACCCTGTATATGTAATAATATTAATCACCCATTTTCAGTCTTCAAGATATGACAGATGCTCTTGTGTGTGTGGCAACATTGGACCATTGGAGTAACACTTGGCAACCTGGTGTGAACCACATTAGGAAGACTTTGGAACAAGTCTTTTACAGTGTAAGTGTCTGCGCACATTATTTGCCAAGGTGGTATGATTAATACCTAGCTAAACGTTATGACATCACACAGATTGAGAGTAGAGAACACGAAACAGATAGTAAATAAAAGTACTTACCTGTTCATCTATTTATCATACCTTACTGAACTGAATGCTAATGAGTTTTTGAACTTTTCGTTTTGCAGGTGGTGACAAAAGATGGAAGTTTATGTGGAATTTTATGATTAATACCTAGCTAAACGTTATGACATCACACAGATTGAGAGTAGAGAACACGAAACAGATAGTAAATAAAAGTACTTACCTGTTAATCTATTTATCATACCTTACTGAACTGAATGCTAATGAGTTTTTGAACTTTTCGTTTCGCAGGTGGTGACAAAAGATGGAAGTTTATGTGGAATTTTACTGACAAGCTTTCATGATGAAACCATTTTAATCAAACAAGAGTACACAAATATTTTCAATGTTTTATCACTTCTCAAAGTTGTTCCCACTCAAAATGAGGCTCATGTCACTGGTAATATCTATACTCATATATTAAATACAACCTTTAAATTGTGTGATGATTATTTTGGAAATATATCTTACGTTTTCGAAAAACTTGATTCCTTCATAAGGATTGAAATTTCCCAGTATAAGTTGAATGGAAGAGAGCAGAAGATTACAAGTATTGAACCATTCCAGCCCTTGGAGCACTGGATGAAAATGGTTCATATCTTCAAGTGCATGTCCGAATTTCTTGTGAATAACAATATCTCCACTAATCTACCTATCAAGAGATGGAATTTTACTGACAAGCTTTCATGATGAAACCATTTTAATCAAACAAGAGTACACAAATATTTTCAATGTTTTATCACTTCTCAAAGTTGTTCCCACTCAAAATGAGGCTCATGTCACTGGTAATATCTATACTCATATATTAAATACAACCTTTAAATTGTGTGATGATTATTTTGGAAATATATCTTACGTTTTCGAAAAACTTGATTCCTTCATAAGGATTGAAATTTCCCAGTATAAGTTGAATGGAAGAGAGCAGAAGATTACAAGTATTGAACCATTCCAGCCCTTGGAGCACTGGATGAAAATGGTTCATATCTTCAAGTGCATGTCTGAGTTTCTTGTGAATAACAATATCTCCACTAATCTACCTATCAAGAACATAGATGAACTCTTGTAATTTATAAATTAACCGATTACGCAATTTTTGTGTCCAATTTTTTACGTCAATACTTGGGCAGCCCATTGATGAAAAGTGAAAATTACTAAATAGGTATTGTACTATTGCATTTCAAAATATCTACATAACATACAGCGATAAACATTCAAGACTGAGTAGACAATGGATGGCAATATTGTCTTCTTGCATATGTAATCAAATGCATTTGATTAACGATCGATCTCTCCAAACACGACATCCAAAGTTCCTAGAAAAAAGAAAGGAAGGGCTCATGATAATACGTATGTATGGTCTGGCAGTGAAGTTCGAGGAAAACTTTATGTATAATGCTATTCAGTTTCATTTCAACGACTCTCGTATTTCGTAACAATGGAACATCTGCTACATTGTGTCTATGTCACTATTTTTATTCATGTCATGAAGATTCTTTAAGTAGATACTTATCGATACTGCCGTGCGCTCAGATTAGCTTATTACATGTGAACTACAAATTTATTTAGAACTCAGTTTCATTCCCCCCTATAGATAAACAGGTTGAACTTACCAATAATAGCGACAATATCAGCTAGGAAAGAACCCTTGCCAATTTTCTCTCAAAGTGTATGATGTATGTTCTGTATAAACTTTGCTCCTACCGCGATCCAGTACCCAGTGTAATCATTACTGAATGCCATTCTGTTCTACAGAACTTGTTTTCCTTTTCTCCGTACATAGCCATTAAGACATTTCCTCAGTTTAAAAAATTTATCATTCATGCTCACAACGAGAACTATCAAGCTTTTTGTTGTCAACAGAAAGATTACCCAGAAACGGCTGAAAACTTATATGGAAAAGTATTTGGTGCCATTTTAAACATTCACTTCAAACTATCTAAAGAAGTTCCATTTCTTGAAACCTTAAGATACTTATCGATACTGCCGTGCGCTCAGATTAGCTTATTACATGTGAACTACAAATTTATTTAGAACTCAGTTTCATTCCCCCCTAAAGATAAACAGGTGGAACTTACCAATAATAGCAACAATATCAGCTAGGAAAGAACCCTTGCCAATTTTCTCCAGAGCAGCCAAATGGGCAAAACCAGGGGCCTTGATCTTACATCTGTATGGCTTGGAAGTTCCATCGGATACCAGGTACACTCCAAATTCACCTGTAAATAATGATGATAATAATTACACTTCTTTTATTTCACTTTTTCCCGCTTAAATCGGGTCGCTATTTCGTGTCAATCTTTTCCAGTCTGCTCCGATGTGCAACTTCAAATTTTTAACCACACTCCAAGACTCAACCTTATAAATAAAGTATTCAAAACTCCCCATCCGTGGCTCAAGCTCCAGCTTTTACGGATGGGTATACCATTTGTTAACTATTTATTTGATGAGAGAATTGTTCTGAAAAACCAAAAATGTATGTACCTACATGCTTCACAGGAAGCAATGTCAAGTGGTTTACCTTTAGGCGCCTCCACGGCGGTATAAGTGGCACCAGGGGGTACAGGGTAACCCTGAGTGAATAACTTGAAATGATGAATCAACGCCTCCATTGAAGTCTGAAATGTGTGTGAAAGAACATTAAAATAGTAAAACTGCCAGCCTAGTTAGCTTGCTTGGTAGAGCGTCTGCCTTGTAAGCGCCAGGCCACGGGTTCGATTTCCGCCCAGGGCGAATTTCATCCTGAACGGATAGTGTTCGTTTTCGGAACGGCTGGCTTTCTCCTATCCTGTCTTCCTTCTCTCTTCGATTTCGGGACGATAAGACCTTAGCAGTTACAGTTCCCTCCATCAAACCTCTTTTAAAAAAAATAGTATAACTAGACTAGGGGTGGGTTTCACCAGTCTTCTTTGAATGGCTCTATTAAGCTTGTACAAATCAAATGGAACTTAATAAGACTACTTAAATAGGGTCGATTTTAAATCTCTATAAATAATGATAATAATAAAATCCACGCTCTCCTAGTCCTTCTCCTTACCTTCATTTCACTTCGGCTAGGCGTGGAAATCTTCATATCGTCGGTTCGAACCTCGCCTCCGGGCATTTTATTGATTGCCTGCTCGACAATTCTCAGTGACTGACGCATCTCCTTCATTCCAATCACATTGCCTGCGCTGTGTGTACTCTGTAGGGCAGCATTAGGTCGGCCGTTCGTTTCGCCACTACTCTTGGATTTCTTGACTTTGTTTTTCTTCTCTGGTTGACTTTTTTCTTTTTTCTTGGAGAATTCTGTGTCGTTAGTGCCGTTGGTTCGGGGCACTGTGCTAGGCAGAGAAGGGGTAGAGGACTTCTGGCCAGACTTGTTGGGGTTGGTTTGGTTCTGCGTCGACAGAAGCTTCTTCGCTTTCAAACTTGACGTTTCCTTGCTGTGAACAGAGAATCAAATATCACATGGATTTAGAACACTTGATTTTCATTTTACACAAATTTCACATTGATTTATCAACAAATGTCAAAACCATAAAATACATAAGAACAAAAAAAAAAAGGTTTGACGGAGGGAACTGTAACTGCTAAGGTCTTATCGTCCCGAAATCGAAAAGAGACAGAAGACAGGATAGGAGAGAGCCAGCCGTTCCGAGAACGAACATTACCCGTTCAGAATAAAATTCGCCCCGGGCGGGAATCGAACCCGCCGCCTAGCGCTTACAAGGCAGACGCGCTACCAACCAAGTTAACTAGGCTAGCAAAGCCTTTTTAAAGATGAATTAATATCAAGATAAAAAGTAATACCTATCAATATTTTTTTTACCTTGTTGGTCCTTTGATGTAAAAAAAAAAAAAAAAACGAGATTATGATTTTTTCTTCTTTTTTCAACTTTTACAAAAAAAAAAAATTCTTCTTACCTGTCATAACAATCACCGTGCGTTCCAATGGGGATATCAAACTCGAAGTTTTCGTAGCCATCGTACGGCTGCACCTTGCGCAGATCCCACTTGATCCCCGAGCCTCTCAACATGACCCCGCTGAACCCATAGTTAAGCGCGTCCTCAGCAGACACAATCCCGACGTCCTTGGTACGCTGAATCCAGAGTCGATTCTCAGTGAGCATGTCTTCTACTTCATCCAGACGCGCGGAGAACGTCGAAATGAAGTGGTAAATGTCGTCCAGCAAGCCAATGGGGATGTCCTGAAAAAGTGAGTGATGAGGGGAGAGTCAAACCACTCCGAGGCTTAGGTGTAGGGGAAAACAGCCCTAAGGGATGCGTTAAGCTTCTACAATGAGAGGAGAGTTTGAGAAGAACAAAGTTTTGATAAGAACAATGGAGGGGAAGAAAAGAAAAAAAAATTTGAGGAAAAAAGATAAATACCTATTTCTGGGTATTAAACCTGAAAGGTAAAAAGGTGGGTATTAAACCTCAAAAGCTGAAAGGTAAACTGTAGTATGGAGAAGAGAGAAAGACTCTGTGTCTTAAACATGGCCAAAGGAAAGAAGGTGTCTAACTGTAGTACAGAGAGGAAAGTAAGGACTCACCAATGCCACACCTCCAGGTCTAACATAGGCAGCGTGCATACGAGCTCCCGACGCTCTCTCATAGAACTCCATCATCTTTTCTCTCTCTTCAAACAGCCAGAAGAAAGGTGTCATGGCTCCAACATCCAAAGCGTGAGTACCCACTGCCATGATGTGGTTAAGAATTCTTGTGATTTCGGCAAAGAGCACTGAAATGAACAGCACAAGTCTTAGAAAAAAGAACCTAATTGGTTGGTTGGGTCTTCCACCCTCACAGTATGGGAAATCTGCTATTAAGTCCCTGATTTTTTTTTTTTTTTTTTTTTTCCCCCCCCCCCAGTTTGGGAAATTCTCTTTTAAGTCCCTGTTTTTTTTTTTTTTTTTTTTTTTTTTTTTTTTTGAACATTGAACCTCATGTCATGACAAAAATACAAAAATTAAGAAATATACTTAAATTAAAAAGAGGGCATGATGAGCCAAGTGGTAATGCACTTGCTTGTCCCAGTGGTAATGCAACCTTCTACATGGTCGGGTTCGAATGTTCGACTTTTTTTTTAAGAGGTTTGACTGATGGAACTGTAACTGCTATGGTCTTATCGTCCCGAAATCGAAGAGAGAAGGAAGACAGAATACGAGAAGCAATGGCATATATTTCAACTAGTTACTTTTTGGTGTTCTTGTGTTGACCCAGGACCTAAAGGGGAAGTATTGTGTCTCTTACTTACGGATGGGTATACCATTTGTTAACAATTTATTTGATGAGAGAGTTGTTCTGAAAAACCAATAAATGGAAACTTATAAAATAAATATTAACAAAGAAGTGAGTTGAAACATAATTTACATCCTCCGTGGCCGGGATGTCACAAGAGTTGCACACCAAAGGTCCCGGGCTCGATTCCCGGCAGAATCAAAGTTTTCTTTTCTCCGCTCAGAGCTTAAAATGCGGGGTGTACTCAACCTCGTGAGGACAATTCAGTAGCGACTCCAGGCATACATACATATATTATTTTTATTTTTCTCCCTGTCTTTTTTACCTAGATACCTACCTGCTGAAAAACAGAAAACAGATTAGTTTTAAAGGCGTGTCCCGAATTCATCGCGATTGTATATCCTGTTTATACCAAATTATAACACCTGATTGCACTTGGATCCGTGGAAGAGAGAGCTGTGTGAAGTAGTGGCAGTACCTTAGTAGAATTTTTTTTTTTTTAAGAGGTTTGACAGATGGAACTGTAACTGCTATGGTCTTATCGTCCCGAAATCGAAGAGAGAAGGAAGACAGAATAGGAGAAGCAATTGCATATATTTCAACTAGTTACTTTTTGGTGTTCTTGTGTTGACCCAGGACCTAAAGGGGAAGTATTGTGTCTCTTATTATAGCTTCTCTGATGAGGGACATACTATGGGATGGGTGAATTGGTATGCTCTGATACAGACCACATGAGTCTAACGTAGCAGTTGTTTCAATGCTACAAAATAAAAATGGAGGTGAAACTTTTTTTTTTATTTTTTAATGAAATGTGATAAGAGAATGAGTTTGAAGATGAAAGGAAAAGTGTATAGAACAGTGGTGAGACCAGCTATGATATATGGGGCAGAAACTTGGGCTGTCAAGAAGGTGCATGAGAAGAGACTGGAAGTTGCCAAAATGAGAATGCTGAGATGGAGTTGCGGGGTTACCCGGCTGGACAGGATCAGAAATGAAGTAATAAGAAATAAAATCAAAGTAACAGAGGTGTCAAAGAAAGTCCAGGAAAGAAGAATGCAGTGGTGGACATGTTCAAAGAAGAGAGGAAAACTATGTAGGAAAGAGAGTTGAGAGGATGATAGTAGATGGAAAGAGGGGACGGGGCAGACCAAAGAAGAGGTGGAAAAACTGCATAATTAAAGACCTGCGGGTAAAGAACCTAACAGGGGATGAAGTGCATAACAGGGTTGACTGGAAGAAATGGACATGTTCAAAGAAGAGAGGAAAACTATGTAGGAAAGAGAGTTGAGAGGATGATAGTAGATGGAAATAGGGGACGGGGCAGACCAAAGAAGAGGTGGAAAAACTGCATAATTAAAGACCTGCGGGAAAAGAACCTAATGGGGGATGAAGTGCATAACAGGGTTGACTGGAAGAGGCTGGCAAAAAACACTGACCCCACTTGAGTGGGAAAAGGTGTAGAAGAAGAAGAAGAATGACTTGAATCACACCCATAGTTGAATACAAACCTCTCCATCAAGTTCAAGCACAAGACGTAATACTCCATGGGCAGCAGGGTGCTGGGGACCAAAATTGATCACCATGTTTCTAATCTGCTTTTCTACAGGGACCAAGTTGTCATTCCAGTTGATGATTTTCCACTTTGTTTCTTCCTTGTCTGGATAAAGAACAACATACTTCATTTCATCGAAATATTTGGAATCTGGGTACCACCTGCCTCCATCTCTTTTCCTGTAGGAAGAACATTTGTTTGTTAGTGAGACATAAATCAATACCAATTGGTGATAATGTTGGATAGATTTTTGGTAAATAATCAGAAGCCATGACAATAAAAAAGAAAGCTCATTTTTGTGTTTAACCTAACCCTATAACACCGGTTACAGCTCATTTGTGACAGCTCCTTTCTGTAGTAATATTTCATTGTCGTGGCTTCTGAACTAGTACTCCATGGTTTTTATCTGCTATTGGGAGGGAAATATTTGGAATCTGGGTACCACCTGCCTCCATCTCTTTTCCTGTAGGAAGAACATTTGTTTGTTAGTGAGACATAAATCAATACCAATTGGTGATAATGTTGGATAGATTTTTGGTAAATAATCAGAAGCCATGACAATAAAAAAGAAAGCTCATTTTTATGTTTAACCTAACCCTATAACACCGGTTACAGCTCATTTGTGACAGCTCCTTTCTGTAGTAATATTTCATTGTCGTGGCTTCTGAACTAGTACTCCAAGGTTTTTATCTGCTATTGGGAGGTATACCTACATGTCTTACAGTGAAGACACAGACAAATTCTCTTTCCAAACCTCACTCAGTATGTCGGGCTATAGAATTTACATGGTGAACACACCAATTACACATTGAGCAACATTGTTCATGGTTGGTATGTGGCCAAGTGATTGTCTGGTATTGGGAGGTATACCTACATGCCTTACAGTGAAGACACAGACAAATTCTCTTTCCAAACCTCACTCAGTATGTCGGGCTATAGAATTCACATGATGAACACACCAATTACACATTGAGCAACATTGTGCATGGTTGGTATGTGGCCAAGTGATTGTCTGAGACAAAGAGTGCTCCTGGCTATTAGTGTAAGAAGTCAAGATGAAGCTGTTGTCAGTGTTCTGTAGTGGTTCTTATATTGATTGACTTTGTGTGTGCTGCAATGTTAAATGTATAGCCAGAGAGTTTTAGGAAGATCAGTTCAATCTTCAACAACCTTTCAATCTCGTAAGTTCTCTCCACAAATTTAATCTTCATTAATTAAAAGGTCTATGCACCTGCAAGTTTTCTTGGTTGACCCTTCATACTTTTATCAATGGACATGGTAATTAAGGTAGATAGAAACTTACTGTGAAACACTGAATTTTGCTTGACCCGATACTACCACTTTAGTACCGTTCAAGAGAGATGAATTTCTTCTCAAAGCTGCACTGAACAGGGCAGCCATTCTCTCTGGATTCTATTTGGCTTGGATGACCAGGTTTTGCTGGACGGGTTATCCCGATATGCCTGATCCTGATTATGCCTTGAATGCACAAAGGGCACAAACTCTTGATAAATTGATAATCTTGAATGATAAAAAAATGTTCAGCCTTCAGCTACAACCTGACAACCAAAGATATCTGGAACAGCTGATTCTGGATTCTATTTGGCTTGGATGACCAGGTTTTGCTGGACGGGTTATCCCGATATGCCTGATCCTGATTATGCCTTGAATGCACAAACTCTTGATAAATTGATAATCTTGAATGATAAAAAAATGTTCAGCCTTCAGCTACAACCAAAGATATCTGGAACAGCTGATTTTAAATTCATGTCCTGACCCCGCGAAGAACAGTGTTGCCAGACTGGCAAATTTGAGGTCAATCTAGGCCCGGCCCAAGCGAAATTTCGAGTTTTGACGTTCTGTTGTTCCAACGATTCTTTGCATTTAAGGACAGCTTTTTGAGCTTTTATGCCTTAATTTTAACTTACCTATATTTCTCAAGAAAATGAACGTCACTAACGTTTGAAGGTTTTTTTCATAACTTTGCAAAGTGTGAAATTTTTCATGGAACGGGGCCTCGCGCCGGTAATGCCGGTACCGGTGACCAGTGATGGCGCCCAACCGTTTTCTTTTTCTTGTTTATCGTTTTTTCCTCGAACGAAAAACACGAAATTTGCGAAATTCGTATCTGATGGCGTCTCTTTCAAGCTCGTTCTGGTCAATAGGTGTTTCGTTAATACCGTTATTTCAGTAAAAAGCCGTCCATTAATAAACTAACTCGTTTTAATTACAGACAGGTAAGTTTTCCTGCGAAATTACTCTCTTCGGCCTTGCAGTTTGCAAGCTCTTTGTTTCAAATACCCAACTAACTTTTGGCGAACTTTGTGACAAAAGTGGTGTGACTGCCTCCTCACTACCTACCCCACACTTAACTTGGATTACCTCCTTACTTACCTACCCCACAGTCAAAAGTAGATTTTTACCTTAACTGCGTTGAAAATAAAAACTTAGTTTTCCTGCGAAATTACTCTCTTCGGCCTTGCAGTTTGCAAGCTCTTTGTTTCAAATACCCAACTAACTTTTGGCGAACTTTGTGACTGCCTCCTCACTACCTACCCCACACCTAACTTGGATTACCTCCTTACTTACCTACCCCACAGTCAAAAGCAGATTTTTACCTTAACTGCGTTGAAAATAAAAACTTCTCAACCAAAAGTTATGTTGCAACAGCAGTAAGTTGTAATGATAGATTAAATGCAAAGTTGGCTGAAGTGTCAAACATAAATTTAATGGTTTTTATTACCACTTACATACATTCAGTATTTCAGTATCTATGTGAGGTAATGAGAGTTGTAATGATAGATTAAATGCAAAGTTGGCTGAAGTGTCAAACATAAATTTAATGGTTTTTATTACCACTTACATACATTCAGTATCTATGTGAGGTAATGTTCACATAGGTACTGAAATCATTGTTGAATCTGTCTTGTTGTTCTACTCTTGTATTGATTAACTTATGTTCTTTATAGTTTTCCCATATTTCATTCAAAATGAGCAGTGACGAAAGTGATTTTGACCCTGATGTCCAACAAAATGGAAATGGCCCTAGTCCTAAAAAGAAGACCCCTGCAAACAAAATGTCAGTCGAGAAAATATATCAGAAGAAAAGTCAGTTGGAACACATTCTCCTACGACCTGATACATACATTGGTAAGTTTATCTAGCATTCATTGGACTACAAATTAAGATTTTTCCAAATCTGAATGGGCCCAGGACCTCCCGGAAAAAGCTCACTCCTCTCTATCCTGTGTGATCTACTATTGGTGTTTGGGGGGGGGGATAGTGTAGGTTCCTAATCTGTTGCTCATCATCATTACTTTTTGTATCTTCACAGGGTCCGTGGAGCCCATCACAGAAACTATGTGGCTCATGAATAGAGAGACCAATCACATGGAGAGGAGAGAAATCACCTATGTCCCAGGATTGTACAAAATCTTTGATGAGATCCTTGTCAATGCTTGTGACAATAAACAGAGAGATCCCAAGATGAATTGTATCAAGATTACTGTCAATCAGTAAGTTTTTACATCCATTGATGGAGTCTTGTCATGTATTTAAATCATTATTACTTAAAGATGAATTGTATCAAGATTACTGTCAATCAGTAAGTTTTTACATCCATTGATGGAGTCTTGTCATGTATTTAAATCATTATTACTTGAGTTAAGTCATGTTACAATAATATAAAATAAACCTATCAACCAAAACCAGTGAAGAGTAAAAGTTATTTTCATATTTAGATACCTACTCATTATTACTTGATTATGGGAAACCAGGATATTTGTTTGATTATTTTCTCATAGTATGTTTTACTCTTATTTAGCATAGTCTGTGTCTAGATAAATTTTACCTAGAAAGTATTAACTTGTTTTTGTCAAAGTTCTAAGATAATGTACTATTTTTATGTTCAACTCATTTGGGTCTTGATTTTTACTCATTTCCAGAGAGACAAACACCATCAGTGTATGGAATAATGGTAAAGGTATTCCCGTAGTAGAACACAAGGATGAGAAGATGTTTGTCCCTACTATGATCTTTGGTCATCTGCTCACCTCTTCAAACTACAATGATGAAGAAGACAAAGTTACAGGAGGTAGAAACGGTTATGGTGCCAAGCTGTGTAACATTTTCAGTTCCAAGTTTGTTGTTGAGTTGTCCCTACTATGATCTTTGGTCATCTGCTCACCTCTTCAAACTACAATGATGAAGAAGACAAAGTTACAGGAGGTAGAAACGGTTACGGTGCCAAGCTGTGTAACATTTTCAGTTCCAAGTTTGTTGTTGAAACATCCTGCTCTGAATATAAAAAGAGTTTCAAACAAGTATGGAAAGACAACATGAGCAAAGTAACATCACCAGAAATTAAGAGTGGAAGCAAGGATGACTTCACAAAGATCACATTCACTCCAGATCTCACCAAGTTCAAGATGACTTCTCTAGACAAAGATATGGTGGATTTGATAACACGTCGTGCATATGATGCAGCTGCTTCCACAAAGGATGTTAAGGTGAGTCGTTATTATTATTTTTAATGGTTGTAAGCTGTCTGTGTAGATTGTGGGAACCAGTTCAATATTGCTTTTGTCCACCTGCCATTGGTCCTACGAACAATGTGACCTGCACATTTCCATTTCAATCTCATACTTAATGGTTTCTATAATATCTTGAACCCTGGTTTGACTTCTTACCCTTTCATCCTTTTTCTATCTCTCCTAGTAATCCCCAACATAGATCTTTCTATAGCTCTCTGAGTTACACACAATTTTTGAATGGATTGAACATTCAATGTCCAGGTTTTGGTAATCATGGTAACAATAATAGTGGTAACAATAAACGCATACACATAACCTTCCACTCAAGAGTCTATTATTATTATTATTATAAATGGTTTTTTTTTTTTTTTTTTTTTTTTTTTTTTTTTTTTTTTTTAAGGAAGTGGTAAATGTAACAAGACAACACTTCCACTCGAAAACTCCCTTTGTGTTTCTATTTTCAGGTCTTCCTCAATGGTGAAAAGCTCCCAGTGAAGAACTTCCAAGATTATGTCAAGCTGTACACAGACAGACAAGATGAAGATGGAGATCCAGTGAAAATTATCTACGAGAATGTAAATCCTAGATGGGAGGTGGCAATTGCCCCCTCAGACAGAGGGTTTCAACAGGTTTCATTTGTCAACAGTATTGCAACAACCAAGGGTGGAAGGCATGTAGATGCTGTGGTTGATGCTATTGTGAAACAGATCATTGAGGTGGTTAAAAAGAAGAACAAAGGTAAGTGAACTAAATTCTGCAAAGTATCTAGATCTGGTAATGGAAGGGTGGGGCATCTGGTAATACATTTATAGATTTAGGTTGTACAATCATCATGCTGTTTGGTAACAAATTTAATAATGTTAAGAATAATAAACTGCAAATGGCAAAAACGTTGATAGATATTGGTGTAAGACTAGGTTAAAGAAGACAAACAGGACAGGATACAACATTCCCTAATAAGATAATCCCAGGATAACTCTAATATTTTGCCTATTCTCTTATTGCTTCAGGTGGTATGGCACTCAAACCTTTCCAAGTGAAAAATCACATCTGGATTTTCATCAATTGTCTCATTGTGAATCCAACCTTTGACTCTCAAACAAAAGAAAACATGACTCTGCAGAAGGGAAGTTTTGGTTCCACTTGTAAGCTGTCAGAAAAGTTCATCAATCAAGTGACAAAGTCTGGCATCATCGAGTCTGTACTACAGTGGGCCAAGTTCAAGGAACAAAATCAACTCCAGAAAACGTCTACGGGAAAGAAGCAGAATAAACTGAAAGGTATATTGTCAGCCCACCTAGTTAGCTAGGAGGGTAGTGTGTCTGCCTTGTAAGTGCAAGATCATGGATTTGATTCCCATCTGGGGTTAACTTTATCCTAAACAAACAAGGCTCGTTCTCGGAACATCTTGCTTTCTCCTATCCTGTCTTTGTTAGAGTTCCCTCTGTTAACAATCTTGAAAAGAAAAGAAAGTCTTGGAAGAGCTGGCTTTGTCCTATCCTCTCCTCCCTTCGATTTCGGGACAATAAGACCTCCATTGTTGGAGTTTCCTCTATCAAAAATATCAACATCAACACTCTTGAAAAAGAAAATCTTGGAATAGCTGGCTTTGTCCTATCCTATCCTCCTCTCTTCAATTTCGGGTCAATCAGACCTCCATTGTTAGAGTTTCCTTTATCAAAAATATCAACATCAACACTCTTGAAAAAGAAAGTCTTGGAACAGCTGGCTTTGTCCCACCCTGTCCTCTCTTCAATTTCAGGACAATAAGACCTCCATTGTTAGAGTTTACTTTAGCAACCTTGTAGAAAAATGTTCTTGTTGTTACAAATGTCGGAATTTTTTACCATTAGGCCATTTTTCCCCATAGCTCTAGAAAAATAAATAAATTTGACAACGTGTTCTTCAATTCCAGGTGTTCCCAAGCTGGAAGATGCTAACGACGCGGGTACGAAGAACTCCATTGATTGCACCCTCATCTTAACCGAGGGAGACTCAGCCAAGTCACTGGCTGTGTCGGGACTTGGTGTAGTGGGACGAGACAAGTACGGAGTGTTCCCGCTCCGAGGTAAACTGCTCAATGTCCGAGAAGCTACTCACAAACAGGTAAGAGACGGTGCTAGGGGTTCTATACCTACGATGCATTAAGCCTCCATACATGGGGAATGTAGTTCCCCCCCCCCTTTGGGAGGAGTGATAAAAGTCCTTGGAAGAGAGGTGGGCTCTTAGGCTCCAATTTAAATTTTTTTGTCATCAAAATGTTCAATGTTCATAAATTCATAATACGCAATAATTTTACTCTTAGCATGGTATTGTTCTAAGCTGACAGAATAGATAAAGCTCGGTTGTTTGCAGCTTGGAAAATCAGACCAGACAATTGAATGTGTCCTCTTTTCTGTGCTAATGTCATCTTTTCCTTATCTTTCAGATCTTGGAGAATGCTGAAATCAACAACCTGGTGAAGATTCTCGGTCTGCAGTATTCCAAGAAGTACACCACAGTTGAAGACATGAAAACACTCCGATATGGTCGTCTCATGATTATGACAGATCAGGACCAGGTGAACTTTTTACTATAAATTTTTTAAAGTTACCTATTGCCAAAGAAATGATGCTGCAGGGGCTTGGACCCCTCAATGAGTCTAAAAAGGTAGAAACACACTACCATCACGTCACGTGAACTCATGGGGAGTCAGAAAGATGTAGTTCAAAGTTTTCCCGTAATATTGTAGCTAATTTCGTTCAGGACAACCACACTACTATGACGTGACGTGATGATAGTGTGTTTCTAGCTTAACATTTTACACCTGAATAAGTGAGTACTTACAGACAAGGTATGAAATGTTGACCTCAATTTAATTTGAGACTTTGTTGACCACAAAACATAGAAAGTAATATAGTCCTTATCCTTACTGCTATAGCGTACTGTTAGATTAAAAGGAGGACTTTTCGGTCCTTTAGAGCCGTACAAATAAGCACTCATTTTTATTATTTTATTTTTCCAGGACGGTTCTCACATCAAAGGTCTGATCATCAACTTCATCCATCACAACTGGCCCACACTCCTCCGTCTGCCATTCCTAGAGGAGTTCATCACTCCCATCATCAAAGCTACTAAGGCACGAGAAGAGCTCTCCTTCTATTCTCTCCCCGAATTTGAAGAGTGGAAAGAGGAAACGACCAATTGGCACACGTACAAAATCAAATACTACAAAGGTTTTTATTTTTTGTCCTTATTTACTTTCTACTACACTAGAATTAGAATTTTTAGAATTAGAATATACCTTTTTTTTATTCTGCAGGGATAGGACTGAAAGCAAGGAAAGACTAGATTAGATTATTTTCTGGTGTTCTCGTGTTGACCCAGCACCTAAATGGGAAGTATCGTGTCTCTTATCGCCCATCTGACGAGGGACATACTACGGGATGGGCATGTTACGACACAGACCACTTTTTTTTTTTTTTAAAAAAAAAAGAAGAACACCTGTAACTTATACTCTTCACAGTAGTATATGTTACTGGTGTGCTTCTTTTCAAGATGAATCTTCACAAAGTCACGTCAGATTCTATCAGTATGTTCATAGGAAGGTATTGTGGGTTACTTAAAAAATAATATAATAATAGACTCTTGAGTGGAAGGTAACCACTAGGCGAAGTTCACGCCTTAGGTTCTCTACCACCTAACCCTTAGAGCTCCATTATTATGTGTCAAATTCTCAAATAAATGAGGATAAAATTCCATACCTCGGCTGGGATCGAAGCCACGCCCTCCTGATTACCAGGCGAGCGTCTTGACCACTACGCCACCGAGGCAGGCGTAGTTGTAAAGTTCTCGTTTGATAAGCGGGAGGCCGTAGGTTCAAAACTCAAATCGAACCCAACAATCGGACAGGCTTACTGTGAAAGAAAAGCTCAGTAGTTGAATAGAAGAATTCCTTCAGGAGAACCTTGCCACTTGGAAGTAAGCCGGGGGAAAATGAATTTTACACATTAGCAACATGCCGTTAAGCATTGTTAAAGCGTTTTAAAAAAGGAGAGGGGGACCTGATAATGTGTAAATAATTAAAAAATTCATTTCAATATGTTATTCCCCAGGTTTTTTCCAATTTTTTATTATTTCAGAATTTACATGGAAATTACGCCGACCCTATTTAAATAGGAAAAGGCTAGAAAGAAGAAGAAGAAAAAGACATAGAAATTAGGTGTTTATTTTTTTATTTTATTTCATCTACCTAACAATTTTCATTCACAAGCCCAATGAACCTAAAGCTGAATCCTCCTCGTCTAAAACTTGGCAAAAATAGCTCGTTTGTGTCGACTGAGGAGGAAACAGCTCAGGTCTATGGCAATTCATTCTTTTGATCTTCAAATCTTTACTTTTAGTGACCCCTATTTGTTATTTCTTGTGCAGGATCGAGCCCGAGTGGTACATTCCCATTATCCCCATGGTATTGGTGAATGGAGCTGAAGGTATTGGTACTGGATGGATGACCAAGATCCCCAATCACAACCCGAGAGAAATCGTTGACAATATCAAGCGAATGATCCGAGGCGAAGATCCTCTGCCCATGGTAAGTTAAATAATAGAAAGTAAAAATAAATAAATAATAAAGATGGTTATTTGATAGAGGGAACTGTCACAACGGAGGTGTCATCGTCGCGAAATTGAAGAGAGGAGGACAGGATAGGAGGAAGCCAGCCGTTCCGAGAACAAACCTCATCTGATTTGGATAAAGTTCGCCCCGGGCGCAGATCGAACCCGCGACCTAGTGCTTATAAGGCAGGTGCGCCACGCTCCAAGCTAACTAGGCTGTTATGGGAGTTGTATCATTGCTTCTTCTAATTTTTGATATGTCGTTTTTCAAATGTTGGGAACTTGACCATTAGGTTATTTTCCCACGTGCATCTCAATATTTTTCCACGATGTTGGTGTTAGACCTTAGTGCAGGACAGGAATTTAGGTGGCTGGAGTTTTTGACATCATGCTTTTTTCCGTGTCCCTTTAGAAACCCTGGTACAAGAATTTCAAGGGCGAGATCGACTACTGTGGAGACTCCCGGTTTGTCGTCAATGGAGAGATCGCCATTCTGGATGATGACAAGCTAGAGATCACTGAGCTACAGGTCGGCAAGTGGACCACAGATTATAAGGATACTCTGGACACTTTGCTGCATGGTGCTGAGAAAGTACCTCCCATCATTAGGTAAATATTAGCTTCCATTGGTAAATAATATTGACCTGCTTCGGTGGTGTAGTGGTCAAGACACTCGTCTGGTAAACAGGATAGCGTGGGTTCAATCCCAGCCGAGGCACGAATTTTATCCTCATTTATTTGAGAAATTGACCACATAATAATGGAGCTCTAAGCGTTAGGTGGTAGAGAACGTCTCCGGCGTTCACCTCGTCTAATGTCTACCTTCCACGCAAGAGTCTATTATTTATTAATCAACCTAGTAGTCATTACTATGATCTAACACGCACGATGTCTGGGCTAAATATCTAAGATATGTGCTGTAAGAACCCAATATTGGGTTTTTTTTTTTTTTTTTTTTTTTTTTTTTTTTTTCGAGAGAGAGAGAGATGTTTGATAGAAGAACTGTAACTGCTAAGGTCTTATCGTCTCGAAAGCGTAGAGATAAGGATAGGATAGGAGAAAGCCAGCCGTTCCAAGAACGAACTTCGTATGTTTAGGATGAAGTTCACCCTGGACCTGGGCGGAAATCTCACCCGCGACCTATAGGTTATGAGACTGGCGCTCTACCTTCCAAGCTAACTAGGCTGGTTTATCACTGATATGGGGTTTTTAATTTCTTAATACATGCTATTTTGGTAGCAGAATTGCCCTGAATCTGAACAGCCAACATACATAATACCCATTGTTTTTTCTTAATTTCAGCGCCCAAGAGTTACAAAATTGATGATGACTCGGAGGAAGAAGAGATAGAAGAAGTATTCCATGACAATGAGTTGGCCAAGCCTCAGAAGACAGGACCCCAGGTCGTTGACAATGATAGCGATGAAGACTTTAATGCTGGGTAAGTTTTTGTTTCGGTTTGAAAAAACGCCAGAAATCTAAATCACCGTTGAAATAGTGTTGGGAAAAGACTGGAAACTCATCTTTCTTTCTTCTTTTTTCCCTTTACAAATAATTGTTTAGGCTGATGATTCCCCCTTAGTTGACACAACCTCAATACATCATGTATTAACAAGGGGTAACATCTCCTTATTTTCTAATAATGTGTTTCAAAATTTGTTAAGTACCTATCTATATTATATGAAATAAAGAGATGTAAATGTAAAAAAAATCCCCCTGCAACAGTTCTGAGCTTCACATGTGTCGGTATGGTTGACACGTGTGTTCGTCAGTTGCAGTACATTAACAGTGAGGTTCTCGTATTGATAGTGTTCCGTGCTACTTGCACTTCTGCTCTATCAGTTCCATAAAGCTCACACAATTACGATTTCGAATGAATTACCTTTAAAGTTGTATAGGAAAGAAAGTATGATGCTTTGGTAAGAACACTGTCTCGTATAAAACGGGTATTTTATGAACTAACAAGATCTATTGCTTGATAACGTTTTCCAAATCAATGAAATGGGTTTTTTTACATATTTTTACAAACCTATTATTATGTTAAGATTAGAAAGTACTAGCACTTCTCTTTATCAAGATTCCTACTGTGTAAACATAGGTGAAATATGTAGCTTTTCTTTAGTCCGATAACTTATCGTTTTAAATCTAATACAACTAACTTCTAATATTGTTCCTTTTCTGATTTCCATGCTACTAGAATTGTTACGAGGTATGTCAATGTAGTTTATAGTGTTATTTCCATTTTTTTCTTTCCAAATATCTCACCTAGCTAGAATGCTGTCACGAAATCGATCATTTGCAAATTTTGCATGTTGTAAATTTTTCGACCCCGACGAGAACTGAACCCGGATCTCCCGCGAGCATTCCGCCATCGCCTTGGGAACTGACTTGATTCCTAATAATCGACTTTTTTTCAGCTTGAGCGTCAAGAGCGACAGGCAGCTGAAGGTGAAGATGACGAGGCCGGGAGTCAAACCCAGGAAGAGGAAGACCCGGACAAAGACTACGACTATCTCCTCGGCATGACCTTCTGGTCGCTGACTATGGAGAGAAAGAACGAACTGCTCAAGAAACGAGATGACAAGATGACCGAGCTGAACATTCTCAAGAAGAAGGCGCCCACAGATCTGTGGTCGGATGATTTGGATGCTCTTAGAGAGAAGGTGAGTGACTTGGAGTGGTGGAGAACTAGTAGTGATGCAACATGTGAGACTATCTCACCGGGGGGTCCAGTGGTAACGCGCTTGCTTGCCATGCAGAAGGTCCCGGGTTCGAATCCCACCATCGACAAAAATTTGTATATACGTTTATAGCTTAAAATTAACTAAACATGACCGAGTGATCGACTACTGGTGTAAAGTCGACTACTGGTACATTCACCCTATGTATTATTATTTTTTTTTTTCTTTTTCTGAAGGGGTTTGATAGAGGGAACTGTAACTGCTAAGGTCTTATCGTCCCGAAGTCGAAGAAAGAAGGAAGACAGGATAGGAGAAAGCCAGCCGTTCCGAGAACGAACTTTATCCGTTCAGGATAAAATCCACCCCTGCCCTGGCGGGAATCGAACCCGCGGCTTAGCGCTTAAAAGGCAGACGCGCTACCAACCAAGTAATCGAGTTTTAACTTCACGGTATAACTGTTAAGGTCTTTAGTCTTCTTCTATTTCTTCGCCTTTTCCCGTGTACAGACGGGGTCGGCGTTTTTCGTCAGCCTCTCAATCAGCTCTAATTAGGGCGATTGCTTTGAACTGACATTGGACGAAGCAAGCTACAAAGACTGCTAAGGTCTTTAGTAACAAGGATTATTAGACGACTTGTTAGTAATCATTAGACGAAACTTGTTAGTTAACATTGATCTTCTGTGTTATTCTTGTAGGGATGAACCCATGGTAGTATCTTCAGGTGAAGACGCTCCTCCTCCAACTAAAGCCTCACCCGTGAAGAAGAAGAAACCAGCTGCTAAGAGACCAGCACCCAAGTCTGACAGTAGTGACCTATCTGATTCTGATGGCGATAGTGACTTTGCGTCGAGGAAGAAGAAGACCGCTGCTGCTAAGAAAGCCAAACCAGCGAAAAAAGAAAGTGAGTACAGCTCTACAGTTTGCCTTTTTAAGAGGTTTGGTAGACGGAACTGTAACGATGGAGGTCTTATCCCCAAATCGCAGAGAGAAGGAGCACAAGATTCAGATCTTGAGAATAATTGTCGCGTGCGTACCTTAGCTTTCTCATCCCACATTCCACCATATTATTGCTTACTGAAGATATTTGATGTCGCCCATCTGATGAGAGGCATACTACGGGATGGGCATGCTACGACACAGACCACAAGCGTCCAATGTAGCAGTTGTTTCATGGCTACGAAATAAAAACGGCGGTGAAACACTCATCTTTTAAAAACCAAAAAAAAAAAAAATCTCGTCTCGCAATTTTTCCACGAGATGAAACAAAATCCATTTTTCGTCTCGTCTTGCATCAATGAGAACTAGCTTTTTTTTACTACAATACATATTAGTTTCTATTACAAAACGATTTGTGGATCCATTTTAAGATGGGTATGGAATAGATATAAATCTTATTTTATCTATTTATTTACACGCTAAGCAGTAAGGCCATGTGTGAGATATAAATCTGATACAACTAAAATCAATATGAAAAAAAAAAAAGTAAATAATCTTTATCAAACAACTAATAAAAAAAAGAACACGTACAAATTATTTATTGATAACAACACTGTTACCAACCTCAGTAGTGTAGTGGGTTAGCGCGGTGGACTTCGGATCTGGAGGTTGGTGGTTCGAGTCCAAGTCAAGTCATAAAATTTAGCGTAGTTCATTAAGCAGGGAACCACATTTATGACAAGTATTTATGCTTAACACAATTAAAATTCCTTTTATTATTATTATTATTTTTTTATTAATCACTGTTTGTCTTGTTTTTTCAGCTGGACGAGGTTGAACGAAAAGAGAAAGAAGAAGAGAATTCCAACATCACCAAGATCAAGAGCAAACTGAAGGAGAAGGGAAGTAAGAAGCGAAACCCTCTGTCCTCGCTAGATGACACGATGCCATCGGCTGCAGGACGTAGAGTAGAACCCAAGTATGAAGAACTCCTCATCAAAGCCGAGAAAGCGGCTGCCCCTAAGAAACCGGTAAGCACTGCACTAGAAGATACGTAGCATTCTACCCTCGAATCGTACCAAGCCGTACAAACTACTCGTAGATGTTTCGCAGGAAACATGGGGAAATAGGTTCGAAACACAACAAAGTTTATTTTCCAAGAGATTTGATAGAGGGAACTGTAACTACGGAGATCTTATCGTCCCGAAATCTAAGAGAGAAGGAGTAGAAGGTAGGTGAAAGCTAGTCTTTCCGAGAACTAATCTTATCTGTTTAGAATGAAGTTCTTCCCGGGTGGGAATCGAATCTGCGGCCTAGCGCTGACAAGGCAGGTGCGCCTACCTCCAAACTAACTAAACAGAACTATCACAACTTGTGATAAATTAACCTGAGTTTTATATCGAATATCGTATTAACATACATGTAATTGCATGGTTTATTTCAGAGAGCCGTAAAAGAACCCAAACCTCCCAAGGAACCGAAAGTGAAGAAAGAAAAGGCCATCTCCGAAGATGGAGAAGGAAAGAAGAAGAAAGGTGAGTTTTTGTGCTTCTATTACTCCTGTATTGGCTAAAAATTAATAACAAGGGACTTTTCAGTCCCATCTAAACAGGGTGAACCTGTACAATAAAGTATATGGTAAATTATTTTCATGTGTTAATTTTGTTGAATAAAAAGTAATTCTATTACCATTACCATATAAATTTAATACCACGTTGTAACACTTGTAACCCCTCTAAGGTTTTGTAATTGTCATAACACAAAAAAAAAATCAATCAATCAATTATTACTACATCTAATTTTGTTTGTTTTTCAGTACTCAAACAGTCCAAATTGAACTTCGAGAAGGCTAGATCTTGAGAATAATTGTCGCGTGCGTACCTTAGCTTTCTCATCCCACATTCCACCATATTATTGCTTACTGAAGATATTTGATGGTGTCTTTCAAAGAGTGTTTATTTTTTGTAGTCCATTAGTTTCTTTTCTTATAATGAAGAAAGGTCTTCTGTTCTGAACCTTTGTTTTATTATGTTATTAAACCAATAAAATGAACGAGACCTTGTTTAGACTGCTGGGGTAAAGGGACTAGTTAATCTCATTGCAGCAGGATAAACAAGGTATATGTGCTTCTATTACTCCTGTATTGGCTAAAAATGAATAACAAGGGACTTTTCAGTCCCATCTAAACAAGGTGATTGACATAACACGAAAAAAAAAGAAAAAAAATCAATCAATTATTACTACATCTAATTTTGTTTGTTTTTTCAGTACTCAAACAGTCCAAGTTGAACTTCGAGAAGGCGTCAATATTAGTGCCCCCAAACCACAAGCCTCAAGTACTAAAAATGCCAGCAATGAGGATTTCCTGGGTGAATTTTATAATAAATCTCGTCTCCATCATCTTTCTACTATGGGATCTATGTTTAAACAATACGTGAATCAGTTAATCTCATTGCAGCAGGATAAACAATGTATATTCTATTCTAGTTTTAATTGATGATTGTTTTTCCCGCAGAAACAAGTGACGAAATTTTCGACGAGTTACTGAAAGGTAATGACGGAGGTGCAGGGGGCAGTGCCAGCGATACAAGTGATTTCAATCCGTTCGCCAAGGGCAAGGGCTCCAAGGCGAAACAATGTATATTCTATTCTAGTTTTAATTGATGATTGTTTTTCCCGCAGAAACAAGTGACGAAATTTTCGACGAGTTACTGAAAGGTAACGATGGAGGTGCAGGGGACAGTGCCAGCGATACAAGTGATTTCAATCCGTTCGCCAAGGGCAAGGCCTCCAAGGCGAAGTTCTACTATGGGATCTATGTTTAAACAATACGTGAATGAGTTGAGGGAGAAGCATGATGGTGTGTTCAGAGGTATTGAGGCAATACGTAAGTGGAAAACGTCACTAGGAATAACAGAAGATGAAGATTTAGAAGAAACTTTCAGTGACAACCCAAGTCCCTCTGAGCCAAAAACCACGGCACCCAAGAAAAAGAAGAAGGTCGAAGTGTCCGACTTTAGTGACTCCGACTTCTAAACTGAAAGTGTGATCTGGCACTGGAGCTTTTGTAAGTATGGCCCTTATCATGTTTTCTCCCGTTTTTACGGGGTTTATTTTGTTTCTACGGGCTAAAGAAATAGCAAAAGTTGAGTCCGAAGGGCATAGAAGTTGGGTCCTATAAAGTCCTATTGCGTTTTGTTCCAGATAAGCTCAAAAGAAAACAAAAGTTAGGAGCTTTACTTTGTTAGCCAAAAGTGCCAAAGCCAAATGTCAGCCCAAAGTTATCACCCCAGTGTTGATTGAGAGGCTGACGAAAAACGCCGACCCCGTCTGAACACGGGAGGCCAATAAAAAGAAAAATTCGTTTATACGGGGATTACAATCCCTTTCCAAGTATGACCTTCTCATCTTTAAAAAGCCTTGATTTTATTGGTTCCGAATTTTTCGTACAATGAGTTATGGAGTTGTGCAACGCCCGAGGACTTGACATTAAAATATTGTCGTTTTCTTGTCTCAATGTAGGGTGCAATAGTCTCAATGTAAGGTAAATAATGTCTGATTGTAAGTTGAAACCTCAAGAATTAGAATTGGAAAAAGAAAAGAAAATTGATGATGATTTTGGCAATTATGTTCCCAGGTACATAATGCCCTGTATACCTCTCCCCTGCTCTCTCCACTCCAGATGTCATCGTCATTACCTATGTATTATATTTGTGTCTATTCTATCTGTTCTTTCTCTGATCTTATTCAACTTTTTAGTGTAATTTGTAATGAGAAAACACGTGAAGATTTTTTTTTTGAAAAATTTTATAGATGTATTTTTTACGTGAAGATTTTGAAATATAGTTTTAGTTTTGTTTCATATGGTTTTAGTTTTGTTTCTGGACCCTCGTTTACTGTATTCTTATGATTATGAATCATTTATGGGAGTCCCATTCATGGGATGTTTAGAAAGGATTAATAAACCCCTTGAACGGGAATAATAAAGCTATGAGAGACCTTTAATCCTCACGTATTTTCTCTTGCAGTTAATTTAGATTAACCTTAGGCGTAGGAATTTTTATATTGAAAAACAACTTCTTTATCATCATTTCAAATTTTCTTTCAAGCCACAATTTTGCCATTTAATCACTATATTGAAGGATGAACAAACTGATTTTTTTTTTTTTTTTTTTTTTTTTTTTTTTTTTTTCCTTTTTAATACTTATTTGAAGGATAAAAAAAATATTTTTTTTTTTTTTTTTTTTTTTTTTTTTTTTTTTTCAAGAGACTTTCTAATTTATTAAATGTAAATTTGTTTAAGTTATTTTTCGTCTCGGTTTTGCTTCAGTTTTTGTGCAAATCCCCTCAAGAAATACTACCCCTCCCTAAAAGGATGAAATGTCATTTATTTTAAACTCGTTTTATTTGTAATAATTTTGATGTACAGCTTTTGTATGAATGTGACTTTAAGGAAGTTGTTAATTTTTTAATTAAATGTAAATTTGTTTAAGTTATTTTTCGTCTCGGTTTTGCTTCAGTTTTTGTGCAAATCCCCTTAAGAAATACTACCCCTCCCTAAAAGGATGAATTGTCATTTATTTTAAACACGTTTTATTTGTAATAATTTTGATGTACAGCTTTTGTATGAATGTGACGTGACTTTAAGGAAGTTGTTGGTAGTTTTAATGTATTAGTATTGTAGTCTAGTACCTAATCTACGTTTAGAAGGTGGGTCCTATTGCGTTTTGTTCCAGATAAGCTCAAAATAAAACGAAAGTTAGGGGCTTTACTCTGTTATCTGTACACAACTCACTGTTGAGCTCTAGGACCTATCCACTTTCGTTTTACTTAATAGTACGTACTTTATACTCGTTCTTTCGTTTAATATTTTGTAATTCTTTATACCCTTCTTATTGTATTATTTTTTGACAAGATAGAAAAGAAATTAAACAAAGTAAAGAACGAAAACGTAAGAGAAATTTTTGATGAAATAAGTGTATGTGTTGTTGTTGTACATTTTCGGAAATAGTTTTGTGGCTCATGATATTGCGTTTTTCACGTATCACGGTATCAGTGTGAGTGATGTAATATGTTTAATTAAATCATGAGATTAATGAGTAAGTGATGAAATTTTGATAGAGGAGTATAAGAAATTAAATTTAAATATGGTATGGTACTCCTTTGTCAAACCCATACGAGTATTGTTATTGAAAAAGATATTTCTTTTGTTCTCCGAGTAGCATGTAGCTTCCTTTTTTTGTCAAGTGTAAATTTTTACTTTTTTCTTCTACGGACATTATTCCCACCCTTATTCTCTAAGTTGATTGAGTTTTCAGTACGTTTATCACTATTTGGCACACAAAAAAGATCTTCGTTTTGAGGAAATAATGTAAAGAGACTTTCTAGATGACTAAATTTTGCCGCCAATGAAACTGAACAAATTACAAATAACTCTCCAAGTAAATTTAAAATTGCCTCTAGTGAGGTTCTTCTGTCCCTACTTGTATTTTAAATTTAATAAACTTGAAATCGGACAAACATTTTAAATTCTTAGCAAACCGTGTTCTTTCTCGTATTTTGTAGTTTTTCAGACGGATAATTATCATTATAATGAAAGTAAAAATAATAGAGGCTAGCAGCCTAGTTAGCTTGGTTGGTAGCGCGTCTGTCTTGTAAGTGCTAGGCCCCAGGTTCGATTCCCGGATTCCCCGGCCGGGGCAGATTTTATCCTGAACGTGTGATGTTCGTTCTCGGAACGGAAGACCTAGCGAGGTTGACGCCGGAGGCGTTCTCTACCACCCAAAACCTAGTCGAGCTACGTCAGCATCTATGTATTATAAGAAATTTGATATAGTGAATATTGTAACAACAAAGGAAGACAGGATTAGAGATAGCCAGCCTTTCCGAGAACGAACATCATCCGTTCAAGAAAAAAATCCGCCCCGGGCGGGAAACGAATCCGCGGCCTAGCGCTTTCAAGGCAGGTACGCTACCGTCCACGCTAACTGGGCTAGCATACCTATTACCTTAAAATATTTGTGCTTTTTTTTAGGGTTACTACATAATTTCTAATAATGAAAATTCCAAAGTTCCATATCGTTAAAAAGGCAGAACAATCCCCTGATCTCGTCAGAACGTCGAAATTTCACGAGGACCGGGACCTTCACAGACCTCTTCATGACCTTACCACGCATTCTTCCCAAGGTCGTCCAATGATATGAAAACGCAGTGGATTGCGCAATGGTGAAAAAAAAAGTGAAGCCGGTGGAGGGGGGAGTTGTTGAAAATAAACAAAGAGACCCGCCAAAAATTCAAATTTTGAAATTTTCAAAAAATTAAAAATGAACTGAAGTTTTCTTACTGGAAACTGGACATTCGACATTCTTTCTTCATTCATTCTTTGCTTTGTGATAAAAATCATAAAATGCCGTGATTTATGATTAATAAACTTATCTTTTAAAACAAAGAAATGAAGAAGAAACCATCCAACAAGAAAGGCAATGGATTCGAAGAATGGGTAAGTAGTTCTAACATAAAGTAAGTTAGATAGGTACCACCAATAGACAGTTTCAAATAATTACAAAACTCCATACCTCAGCTGGGATTGAACCCATACTATTCTGTTTACCAGGTGAGTGAAGTAATCACTACCTACACCATTGAGATAGGTAGTGGTCCTGTGCATGAACATGGACTATCAGATTGGTGTTATACAGGTACTTACCATAAAAAGTGGTGCAATATTAAATTGATGAGATGAAGGGACGGAAGACCAATTTTACTATACTTACCTTGTTTGTTGAATTGTACTTATTTTCACCTTTCAGGGTGGTTATATGGAAGCGAAGAAGAGGAAGCTGGAGGAACAATTTGAACTGGAAGCAAATTCTGATTCCAGAGGTGGCATATTTCAAGGAGTTGCTATATTTGTCAATGGGTACACCAGTAAGTATGAACTCTGTACACTAGTAAGTATGAACTCTGTAGATAAAGGATACATTATAGTAAGTATGAAGTCTGTAGAGGAAATTGTATTATTACCCGTCTTGGAAAAATTGTGTGAACCAAGACATGAGTGAGGAGAATTTATCAGGACGTACACAATAGGGCTGCCTGAAAAGGACTGACTAGGAACACTGGCCCTATTTAAATAGAAGACTAGGAAGAAGAAGAAGAAGAAGAAGGTGGTATAATGGTTAAGGGCTTACCTGGTAGACAGGAGGGTACAGATTAAATCACAGGCAACTTTATCCTGATTAATTTGACCACACAATACTGGAGGGAGTGGAGGGTTAAGGTCAAGGGGTTTGTCCTTTGTCTTAGAAAATACCTGTGATGTTAATCTAGTGGTAATAATAGGTACAAACCTTACTCTCAAGAGTCCATAACCATTGTAACAAATTATACCCACAGAACACTGCATGATGCTTGATGCATATTATATAGGTACATGTTACATATTCAAATTCTGTGGTACCTACCCCATACACACTGGTCTTTTTTCTTATTTTTCCCCTCAGTTCCATCTGCCGAAGAGTTGAAAGCTCTGATGATGCTTCATGGTGGCATATACCACCACTATGAATCTTCCCGCACCACTCATATCATTGCCAGCAATCTTCCACACACCAAGATCAAGAAACTCAAGCCTGGAGACAAGATTATAAAGCCAGAGTGGATTGTAGATAGCATTTCTGCTGGAAAACTACTAGACCATAAGAAATATTTGCTGTACACAGGCACTGATGCTAAACCCTTGACCAAACTGTTACAGAAAAGCTACTTTGAGAACACAGAAGCTCCCTGCTGCTCCAAGTCCTTAGTTGAGACTTCATCTCATACGAGCACTGTCTCTGATAGTGTGGATAACACAGAAGAATCTAAATCAGAGGCAGTAAACTCAGAAGAATCTAAATCTGAGGCAGCAAACCCAATAGAATCTAAACAAACAGTAAAAACAAAAGAATCCAAACTAGAGACAGTCAATATTAGTGCCCCCAAACCACAAGCCTCAAGTACTAAAAATGCCAGCAATGAGGATTTCCTGGGTGAATTTTATAATAAATCTCGCCTCCATCATCTTTCTACTATGGGATCTATGTTTAAACAATACGTGAATGAGTTGAGGGAGAAGCATGATGGTGTGTTCAGAGGTATTGAGGCAATACGTAAGTGGAAAACGTCACTAGGAATAACAGAAGATGAAGATTTAGAAGAAACTTTCAGTGACAACCCAAGTCCCTCTGAGCCAGAACCTGTCATCATGCATATTGATATGGATTGCTTCTTCGTGTCTGTAGGTATAAGACATCATCCTGAACTACAAGATGAGCCTGTAGCAGTAGCACATGGTAAAGGTAATAGCAGCAAGGTTAGAGAAGGAGTAGATCGCCAGGCAGAGTTTGACATCTACAGACAAAGAACCATGAACCGAATGGGACTTAACAGTGAGAATCATACACGATTCAACAAAGTGAATTCCCTTGGGGAGTTTGATTCCACAGACAAAGAACCATGAACCGAATGGGACTTAACAGTGAGAATCATACACGATTCAACAAAGTGAATTCCCTTGGGGAGTTTGATTCTATGTCTGAAATTGCATCTTGTAACTATAAAGCTAGAGAATATGGACTTGGGAATGGCATGTTTGTTGGGCACGCACTCAAGAAATGTCCCAACTTGAAAATCGTTCCTTACGATTTCGAGGGATACAAGGAAGTTTCCTATTGTCTGTATAATTTGATTGCTAGTTTGACACTGAATATAGAAGCTGTGAGTCTGTACACTAGTAAGTATGAACTCTGTAGATAAAGGATACATTATAGTAAGTATGAAGTCTGTAGAGGAAATTGTATTATTACCCGTCTTGGAAAAATTGTGTGAACCAAGACATGAGTGAGGAGAATTTATCAGGACGTACACAATAGGGCTGCCTGAAAAGGACTGACTAGGAACACTGGCCCTATTTAAATAGAAGACTAGGAAGAAGAAGAAGAAGAAGAAGGTGGTATAATGGTTAAGGGCTTACCTGGTAGACAGGAGGGTACAGATTAAATCACAGGCAACTTTATCCTGATTAATTTGACCACACAATACTGGAGGGAGTGGAGGGTTAAGGTCAAGGGGTTTGTCCTTTGTTTTAGAAAATACCTGTGACGTTAATCTAGTGGTAATAATAGGTACAAACCTTACTCTCAAGAGTCCATTACCATTGTAACAAATTATACCCACAGAACACTGCATGATGCTTGATGCATTGATGCATATTATATAGGTACATGGTACATATTCAAATTCTGTGGTACCTACCCCATACACACTGGTCTTTTTCAACAAGTTCACAGAAGATATCGAGAAATGGGCTACATCAACTTTTTTTTTTTTTTTTTGCTTCACAAAATGGCATACCTATTTTTTTTAAAGGTTTCAGGTTTGTGCTTTTACTTCAGGGGAGAGACAGAGCAATACCCAATTTCAAATCTCCCTTACACAAAATTCTGACTTCGAAGACTTGAGACTATATTCAGAGTTCTATTGGTGAGCCATTATAGCGTCGGGAAGACAACAAAACAGAGAAATATGTTGATCCAATGAGTAGGGAGAAAGATGATTTCAAGTACTTTCTGTATTGATGTTTCATTAGTGAAATAAACAAAATTGTGTGAATAGCATTCTCAATTGCAATATCTTAAAATGACAAATCAACTCTTAAAGACGACTTTTCTTAGTATCTGAATGATATTGACGCAATTCCATTAAAAAAAAAACTTCAACCCGGAAAGAAGTGGTTGGGTGGAAGAGCTCTTTTAGGAGAATCCTGGCACTTCATTTCTGTACAAACGTTCTTCAGAAAGCGTTAAAGAAACTTCATTTGTTCTTGATATCGCCAATTTCATTTCTTCATAAACAAACTCTCGACTTCCGTGCGTTTCAAATACAACTCGACTCCCTTACCGACCTACTGGGTACCTCATGTTGATCCTCACACACTCCTATTCCCACTCTGTAGTGCCGGGCGGTTTGGATGTCAGATCGTACAGAACTCTGGATAACAATTGAGCATCTTGAAGACGTCTACGGAAACAAAAGAATCCACACCTCATATCAATGTTGTGCCTGATAATCTAGACGAGAGTTTCTTGAATGCGTTACCAGAAGATATCAGGCAGGAAGTATTAGATGATTTAAGTAGACAACAAAGCGTGTTGAGTCGTGAACAAAATACTACTGAACCTTTAGCACAAGACATTATATGCGCTGATTCCCATACATTAGTAAGAACACCTAGTCCAAGCCCTATTCTAGACATGTCAACCTCTATCTTAGATACTACAACATCGCATATACTCAGCTCTAACGTAAGTCTGCAGGAGATGCGTACCATGCTAAGAGAATGGATGTGTGAGTCACAACCTGAGCCTAGTGATATTGAAATGTTCTCGGAATATTTAAGTAACCTAGTCGAGGAGAGGCATCTGAATCCTATTGTCATCTTGCTGAGGTTTCTAAGGAGACATGTTGGGAAGAAGGAAAGTACTGTGTGGGCGGAAGCTTACCAAGAAATGCTGAGCTGTGTACAGTCTGCTATGAAACACAAGTATGGGCATGAGCTCAGAATTTAGGTCGCGATTTTTTCCAAAAGCTCTAATCTAGAGTATTAAACTGCTTCAAAGATTTATGTTTTTTTTTATCTATTACGAATCAATCGAGCATTTAGTTTCAGAATTTCGTTAGTTTGATTTACGACTGTCTCTTTGTGACTGTACCAAGAAAAAAATAAAATAAAATTACCCCCTCCACGCGTTTGATTACAATTGTTATAATCCCTATCGCATCTGTACACACTATAATCATGTAGACCAAGCTCGGAATCCAAAATAGTCTCAGGTAACCAAGTTTCTGAGATTGCGATGACGTCATTGTCACTAGTCAGAGCACCTATCATAAAGTTTTTGATCTTACCGCGAATACTTCGCGCGTTTAAGCTGTGAGTTGTGATGAGATGTATGTTGATTGTTCTCAGTTGTTACAAGAGCTTAGTCTGACACCTCTCCAGTTCGCTTCATATTTGAGAGAAACTATTGCTAAAGAAACAGGCTGTACGTGTTCCACTGGATTCGGATCCAATAAACTCCAGGCCAGGCTAGCCACGAAGAAAGCAAAACCCAATGGTCAGTTTCACTTGACCCCTCAGATTATTTCTGATTTCATGCTCAACATTCCTTTAAGTGACTTACCAGGAGTAGGACATTCATTGTTATTTAAACTCAACTCCCTGGGTGCTCAGACGTGTGGTGATTTGCAGAATATATCTCTAAAGAGACTTCAGAATGAAGTGGGTAACAAGAATGGGTTAACGCTTTACAAACACTGTAGAGGTGAAGATGATAAGGAGTTGACGTTTGAACATCAAAGGAAATCAGTTTCTGCTGAAGTCAACTATGGTATTCGCTTCCAGAACAACCAAGAGATGGAAACATTTCTCAAACAACTGGCAGGCGAGGTAGAGAAGAGACTGGAAGAGGTTAAAATGAAGGGGAAATGCATCACATTGAAGCTGATGGTACGTTCTGCAGAGGCACCCAGGGAAGCTTCCAAATTCCTAGGCCATGGCGTGTGTGATTACATCACCAAGTCATCATCATTACCCATGTACATATCACAAGCTAGTCAAATCTTGAAAGAAGTCTTGTTATATTTGTGTCTATTCTATCTGTTCTTTCTCTGATCTTATTCAACTTTTTAGTGTAATTTGTAATGAGAAAACACGTGAAGATTTTGAAATATAGGTTGTACCTTCCTGTCATGTGGTTTTAGTTTTGTTTCTGGACCCTCGTTTACTGTATTCTTATGAATCATTTATGGGAGTCCCATTCATGGGATGTCTAGAAGGGATTAATAAACCCCTTGAACGGGAATAATAAAGCTATGAGAGACCTTTAATCATCACGTATTTTCTCTTGCTGGTACGTTCTGCAGAGGCACCCAGGGAAGCTTCCAAATTCCTAGGCCATGGCGTGTGTGATTACATCACCAAGTCATCATCATTACCTATGTACATATCACAAGCTAGTCAAATCTTGAAAGAAGTCTTATTCATAGTGAACAAATTGAAAGTCGACCCAGTTGAACTGAGAGGTATTGGGATCCAAGTTTCCAAATTAGAACACCAAAGTAAAACGCTTGCTACGATAGATACATTCTTTACAAACAAGGGAAAACCTCCTGACCAACTCAACAACCCAAGACCAGGGCCTTCGAATTCAACTATAACTCCTGGACCTTCCAATTCAACTTTACCTCCTGGACCTTCCAATTCAACTTTACCTCCTGGACCTTCCAATTCAACTTTACTTCCAGGACCTTCGTTCGGTTTAAGTTTACCTCTCGGATTAAGCAATCTGATGGTACACAAAGCGGTTCGGTTTAAGTTTACCTCTCGGATTAAGCAATCTAATGGTACACAAAGCGGGTCGGTTTAAGTTTACCTCTCGGATTAAGCAATCTGATGGTACACAAAGCGGGTCGGTGTAAGTTTACCTCTCGGATTAAATAATCTGATAGATTGATTTTTAAAAATTAAAATGCCAATCATATTGCTTAGAGTGCTTAGACCGAGATTAAAACTTAAACGGAGTTTAATTTAAACTCACTTTGTGGGCCCGGCCATAAAGAGGTGTCTTGGGTGTGTCGTTTTTCCTACCGAATGACCATCTTTTTTTTCCATCACAAAAGATACACCCTGAAGTTGAGTAACGTTGCACGTGGTTGGTGTACAGATGGGCGAGGATAGGTGCTGCGGTTGGCGGTATTTTGACAGCTTTTTTGATAGTTTTCGACCGCTTTTTGATGATTTGCAGCTGTGCTGACCAAACGATTAGAGATATTGTAAAAATGACGGTAGAAGAACACCCAAATAAGCATCATTCAATAGGATAAGGAAAGTCATTTGACGTTCAAATCAGATTTTTTTTTTTTTTCCCCCCCAAGTGAATACTTACTTGAACCCCCACACTTCGAATGGGAAGCAGAGTGGCAACCATGTGCTGCTTACAAGATATTTCACTCAACAATCTTCTATCATCCTCACTCGTAGCATTTTGTACTCTGTTCAATAAGGCATGGTTCTGAAAATAGCAACAAATACAAGACCTGACTTGGACTGCGAGCGTAAAAGGACTCATCCTAGCAGCATAAATGAGGTATATTCTCTTCTGTTCTAAATAAAAAGTTATTGAGATTATGGTCTCAATCGAATTATCATCTATCATTGGCCATCTTCTTCAGTTAATCCATAAAAGGTTCATACTCCACGGTGGAGGCCGGGGAATTTGGGGGGTCCTGAAGGTAGAATATACTAAAAAAATATCTCCCTAAGAAGTATATATTGCGAATTGTGATCGTAGTGTTTATCCTATCAGCATAACTTCATTTTAAAAACCTATGAAAACCAGGGAAAATTTAAATTAATGCGCGTGAATGCAAATCCTCGTCAAACACAGAGCACAATGGACAAACAGGATCACTCCGTAATTTTTCACGAGAAATCGATTGGTATACATCTAAGGTCTCTAGGAATGACCGTTAACAAATTATGCTGTTATAACGACTTTTTTGTAATGTAATTTTCAATGTTTTTAGGTCGATTTTTAGTAAGAAAAAAAAATCAATAGTTTATAACTATCTGGTAATCTGGTACATACTATACTTTATTGGGCACCAATTTTTGTGATTATTTCTGGGTCAAACACTACAGGATCACTCACCTTCTTAAACATTTGATCATACTCGACTATAATCTTCACCAGGACTTGAGTTTCCGAGTAATCCTTCTCAATATATCTCTCCTCGCCACAGATCACTCGAATAGCCAAACCAGGTCCGGGGAACGGGTGCCTCATGACAACCTCAGGAGTTAAACCTAAATCTAAACCTAGCTTGCGGACCTGAAATCAAACAGATGGGAAAGTAATTAGTAGGTCATGTTGTTCTTGTTTACAAATGCAAAGGAATAAATTAGTTATTAGGTCATTTTCCTACAATATCACTGCTAGCTTCCACGGCAGGGCAATTTATTAAGTGTGCAGTACTGCAGTATTCATGGTTGTTTGCTGTGAGCATAAAGGGCAGTTAGTATGTCATGTACCAGGGCCTAAATTCTACCATCCTCAATCAGTCCTAGGGTGATCGCTTTGGGCTGACATTTGGTTTTAGCGACAAATTTTTACCCTTCGCACTCAACATTTGCTGGTATGCTCCCTGTTTCAGGCTGGTATGCTCCCCGTTTAAAGACTCCAGCCAGACCACTCCCTCTTCCCTCCATTACAGTTCCCTCTATTAAACCAATGACCGTTAACAAATTATGCTGTTATAACGACTTTTTTTAATGTAATTTTCAATGTTTTTAGGTCGATTTTTAGTAAGAAAAAAAAATCAATAGTTTGTAACTATCTGGTACATACTGTACTTTATTGGGCACCAATTTTTGTGATTATTTCTGGGTCAAACACTAAATCAACTGGATTAAATTTTGAATGAAGTACTTACCAGAACTTTCATATTTCCTACAGTCTCCTTGACATACTTGATGAGTTCTTCCTCTCTGGATTTCAGAGTAAAGTTGCCCGTGAGGCCGCACACATCAAATAGGAAATTTTTGAGCATGGTTCTGCCTTCGTTGGTCAGGTCTACCTCGGGATGAAACTGGAGACCGTACAGGCGTAACTTGTCACAGGCAATACCTGGTCAATGAAAAAGGAAATAATAATAATAAGGCCTTTTAAAGTCTCATTCGAGCAGGATAAACAAGGTATATTCTAATCTATTTTAAATTGTTTTCATAAAGGCCAGTTCCCACTTGTTCGGGGGAAAAAAATCATGTCGTGCGTAGTGGGAACACTCTAATTTAAATTACATTGCCTACAAGGGCATTTTGTGTCGTTCGGAAAAAAATTGTGTCGTGTGTGTGTGTGTGTGATGGGAACACTCATTTAAATTAAATTGAAAAAAAAAAAAATCGGAAACAAACTCACGACAAGTGGGAACGAGCCTTAAGGAGAGTTTTTAGTCCTATGACTAGCATACACCAGCAAAATTCTCATCAAATCCAGATTTCTCAACAATCCAGAAATCTTTTTAAAACAATCTGGCAACTTTTTTCCTCTCCAGACATTTAAATTACATTGAAAAAAAAAATCGGATCAAACTAACTCACGACAAGTGGGAACGAGCCTTAAGGAGAGTTTTTAGTCCTATGACTAGTATACACCAGCAAAATTCTCATCAAATCCAGATTTCTCAACAATCCAGAAATGTTTTTAAAACAATCTGGCAACTTTTTTTCCTCTCCAGACTTTTTTTATGAATCCTTTCTATTGTCCAGTGGTGTGTACTGTTCCTGTAATAAACTATGAATAATATAAATGGGTGGGTACCTGCTATAAAATTGGCGGACATATTTGCTGATTCTTAGCCAGGGAAATTTCAGGCTGGTATGCTCCCTGTTTAAAGACTCCAGCCAGACCACTCCCTCTTCCCTCCATTACAGTTCCCTCTATTAAACCTCTTAAACACTCTACTTACCTCATCTTTGTGGAAGTCTTTGAGGGGCTCAATAACTTTGCCCTGTTCTCTGAGAGCGCGGATCAGCGGACTATCGTTGTGATGAGTCTTGATAACATCGGCCTTGTTGCTAGCCAGATGAGAGGCGGACTCTATGAGGTCTGGCCTGAGGGTGCCCTGGCACAGGAGAGTCTGGTTGGGGTCTAGCTTTAGCTCCTCCATCACCTGGTATAACAAATATTGTTAGGGTGGATATCACCAATAATTTTTCAGCTCTTGGAAGGCCTGTTAAGCTAACAGTCTGTAAGGTCACATTTGATATCTTTGTGGATGTTTGCCATGTGGAGGACACATGACATATTATAGGCTCAACAAGGCTGTTAATCTAACAGGCTGTTACGAGCTAAAAAGTAGGTTGGTGAAACCCACCCTTACTTAAACATTTTAATCAAACTTTATTTACAAGATAATATTTACATCTAAATTATCGTGGTTTATTTGTGGTAAAACAGAAAGCTCCTTCACATTTTTTGTGGACATCACAGCATTACTAAGGCCAGTCACTTACTATCAGGTAGACCTGATCAGGTCCGCCTGTCAGGTCTACCTGATACCTGATAGTGAGTGGCTGGCCTAAGAGCCTCCTTCACTATATCTGGCATTTCTACAATATTTCTTTTTATTCTGGTAATGCCGCCACTGATAAAGTTGGGTAAGTATAAGTACCACAAAATTGTAAGGTTTTTAAGGGATTTAATTATTTATTATTTTTGAAATGAAGGGAAGTAACTAATACAATTCACAAGGTTAATTCCCTTCATTTCAAAAATATAAATGGACATTCACAAAGTTACAGAGCTTCTGACATATATGCACACAATAGACGGGATTCTCTTTGTCGAGAGATTTGGTTTCTCAAATGTCGACTGTCACGTCAGGTCCGAAGACATGAAGAGTGCAAAGGTTTGACACCAGATGGTTGACCAAATAAATACGAGTAGGTAGGTACAAGGTACAAGTACATATGCTTACTCACCTTTCCGGAACAAACCTGCAGGCTGAAGATTTTGCACTTTTATGAGGTAATTTTTGTATACGTTAGCTCTCAGGTCATATAATTTCTATACTTACCACGGACCACGGGGTCCACAAGTCCAAAGGAAACACAGAAAGGGGTTGACGAAGTTTGCAAAGTCCGAAGACATGAAGAGTGCAAAGGTTTGACACCAGATGGTTGACCAAATAAATACGAGTAGGTAGGTACATATGCTTACTCACCTTCCCGGAACAAACCTGCAGGCTGAAGATTTTGCACTTTTATGAGGTAATTTTTGTATACGTTAGCTCCCAGGTCATATAATTTCTATACTTACCACGGGACCAACAAGTCCAAAGGAAACACAGAAAGGGGTTGATGAAGTTTGCAAATAATCTAAACGATTAGATTTTTAGGTTTCATTTGTTTCTTTGTCCTAAAAATATTTGTCTTCATTTCAGACGACATTCCATACATTTGGACCAGCGGACGTCTGTGTGACTTCAAGGGCTGTGAGAACCGAAGAGATTTGGAACCCAAGAACATCTTCGGATGGTTCTGGTCCGCCACCAGAGTCAAGATGGCCCCAACCACCCAAGTACCACAAGGTAAGAACCTCTCTCCGGTATGGCCAATAATTGGCCAATCATTCGAATCAAGGGCTTACGCCTGAAAGAGACTTTGCACCTTTTTTATCTTCGATTAGATTTTTAGGTTTCATTTGTTTCTTTGTCCTAAAAATATTTGTCTTCATTTCAGACGACATTCCATACATTTGGACCAGTGGACGTCTGTGTGACTTCAAGGGCTGTGAGAACCGAAGAGACTTGGAACCCAAGAACATCTTCGGATGGTTCTGGTCCGCCACCAGAGTCAAGATGGCCCCAACCACCCAAATACCACAAGGTAAGAACCTCTCTCCCGGTATGTCCAATAATTGCCCAATCATTCGAATCAAGGGCTTACGCCTGAAAGAGGCTTTGCACCTTTTTTATCTTCATTACCCTAGGTAGGTATAATAAGGAAATTAACAAAAATATTCGCGAAAAAAAAAGTAAAAAAGAGCTTTTTTCCAGCCTAAGAGGGGCCGGGAAAAGCCAGCAGTAGGCGATTGCCTAGATGATCACCAGTACCCATCTGGATAATAAACACGCACATAGTTGCTTAACTTTAGTGATCCATGGGAAACTGGTAGGTAGGTACATTCAACAAGCTATCGCCGGGCGCTGGCTTCAAGTAAAAGGTTAGAAACACTCTACGATCACGTTACGTGATGGTAGTGTGGCTACCAAACGAAATTACCTACAATATTATGGGAAAACTTTGAACTATGTACATCTTTCTGATTCCCCATGAGCTAGCTCACGTGACGTGACGTGATAATAGTGAATTTCTTGCATTCTTGCGACTAGGAAAATATCCTGACGGACAACTACTGACATTTTGCTACCAGTTTCTTGCGCCATAGACCTGGGTATCTTCATCAAACAGTCATTACGAGATTACAACTTACGAGTTAGGTATCAGAAGATGACTACCCCACAAAAACACAAATCTGGAAAAAAAAGGCCAAGTCCCTATCCAAAAACGTCGGCCTATAAGTGGTGAGATCAGAAAATTAAAGCCAAGTCTGCATTCCCAGTTTTTCGTGTCCGCTGAAAATGCTGGATCTCAATTCATCCTGACGGACAACTACTGACATTTTGCTACCAGTTTCTTGCGCCATAGACCTGGGTATCTTCATCAAACAGTCATTACGAGATTACGACTTACGAGTTATCAGAAGATGACTACCCCCACAAAAACACAAATGTGAAAAAAAAGGCCAAGTCCCTATCCAAAAATGTTGGCCTATACAAGTGGTGAGATTAGAAAATTAAGGCCAAGTCTGCATTCCCAGTTTTTCGTGTCTGCTGAAAATGCTGGATCTCAATTCCTTCAACCTTCTCTCAATTTCAACTTGGCAATGCCATCCTGCCAATTTTCAAGTTTCTACGACATCGGGAAGTGCCTCATAATTTTGATGAGTGAATCAGTCGTAAAGCCATGTGAATTTCGTACTTCGCAAAAGTTCCAACGTCAGATTACAGGAACGCGTCAGGAGTACAGGATACACATCACCGCACCCACGACGGTGCTGGCACGGTTGCGGTTATGTGTGTCCCGACTCAAACGGCTACGTCCCGAAATTGAACAGCAAAGGAAGACAGGATAGGAGAAAACCAGCCGTTCCAAGAACGAACATTATCCGTTCAGGATAAAGCCGCCCCGGGCGGGAATCGAACTCGCGGCCTAGTGCTTACAAGGCTGGCGTAGGGTAGGCTAAATAAATCTTTCGTTATCGAGAAAATTTTCTGAATAAAATACAACTTCATTATCAAACATGTGTTGCACATTGCATACCTTAAAAAATTTCAGGCGTTCATACAAAATCAGCAACCATTCGTCAAAATCAGATCAACTTTTCGATAACTAATACCTAATAAGAGTTGTGTTTAACAAAGTATAGGTAATAGATGGAGCGAAATTAAATCTCCAAGTTTAACCCAAATTAGTTAACGCAAAAAGTAACTTCGAGCTCCCTTCGTTCGCCATCCAACTAACGGACTAACCCCACCTTTCTTGTCCACAGGTTACCAAACCCATGACGTTTCGGTTTGCCAGGGTGATTAATTTCAAAGCCTAATGATAAAGATTAATTTGATTTTAAGTGATAAGTGCGATAGACAGGCTCTTAATTGCGATTGGAGAGTTATGATACCTGAGACTTGCTTAATAGTTCCTAGGCCGGACTGTCCATAGATCTAGGTGTGCTTTAATGGTACCTAGGTGTTTGTGCTTTAATGGTACTGGTCTATAGGGTGCTATGCGTAAAGAGGAGCTAGGGGGTGCTGTGGTCGTGTGGTGCAACTTCTCACGAATTTTCCATCAAGGAAGTTTAACTTCTGAATTCTTAAAGTCAGGAGTTTTAGCCAGCCTAGTTAGCTTAGTTGGTAGTGCGTCTGCCTTGTAAGCGCTAGGCCGCGGGTTCGATTCCCACCCAGGCGGATTTTATCCTGATGGGATAATGTTCGTTCTCGGAATGGCTGGCTTTCTCCTATCCTGTCTTCCTTCTCTCTTCGATTTCGGGACGATAAGACCATAGCAGTTACAGTTCCCTCTGTCAAACCTCTTAAAAAAAAAATAGATAGATAGAGACAAAAGTAAAATTTTATGTACATAGATAAATAGGTGGATAAAAATACTCGTAAAAAAACCCGGTTACTTCAAGGTCATTGCGAGAGAGAGAGAGAGAGAGAGATAGGTAATTGCTCAGCTAATGATTCACTGATAAGCCTTAGGCCAGCCACTCACTATCAGGTAGGCCTGACAGGTACGGCTGATCAGGTCTGTATGTAAGGTCTACCTGATACCTGAACCTGATGAGCATACACTATCAGGTGGACTTGCCAGGACCGGCTGAATAGGTCCGCCTGTCAGGTCTACCTGATCTCTGACAAAAAGTTAAAGCATACCGAGGAAAAATGTTATTACCCATTTAAATCGAAAAAACAACAACAACAACAACAACAACAAATAATAGATAATAATAATCACTAATTACCTACCCACTTAAAAATAGCAATACAAATATGGCTAAAACCATGAATTTTCAAAGCCAATTTTTCTTCGTTTTTTCTTTATCTTTTTTTTCTGAATTATTTATTTTACACACCAGCTGTTGTGCACTACTTTTTGTTACCTATTTATTTTTTACCTACAAATTAGAAATCAAATGAATCTCAATTCTTTAGTATAAGTTTGTTTCAGCAGTACTTTCGCGTTAAGAACTTAAATTTGTAGCGTTTAAGTTTGGAAATTTATAGTTGTACGAAATTTTTTTCAGTAATAAAAAATTATAAATCTGCACTTGTGCTTAAGTGTCAATCTAATTTCGTTTGTTTTTCAATGATTATTTTCTTGAAGCTAGTGATGACAGATGAATGTTGAGCAAGGTTGGTATCCAAATGAGCAATTGAGTGACCATTTAGGCTAGACAATCACGTGCTGTGAAGTTAATATGAAAAGGAAGGTGTTGCTTATAGCCGAATGAAGGGTAAATTCCGTCTCACACTGTCAGAGTAAACGCAAGACTTTCAGTAGTAGCCTAGTAGCATGTAGTCGACTGCAAAAACCAAACCTATGAAAATGATATGTGCCTCATATCACCAAAGTATGGAAAAGTAATCTTATAAGTGTAATAGCCAATAGAAAAGCAGAATTTTGAATTTGTACGAATTAGAGCGATATAGTTCACCCCCCCCTCCCCCCTATTATCTCAAATTAAGAATAAATCCTCATTTATAATACGTTGACAAATGTTTTGATTATCGTTTTATTATGAGTTCAAAAGAAACTGATGATTATTATTGTGTGCACCGCGGTGCACACTTTGAGAAACCCTGCTATAAATTACAGTCGCTTTATCAAGCCAGAGACACGGGTTATTGGGTCTTAGGAGTCGCGGGTGCGTTATGGGTTTTATTTGTATTCGATAAGGAGCAGCCGCGGTAGTTCAATACGATTAGACTTGCACGCCAGAGGTCTCGGGTTCAATTCTCGGTAGAATCGGGTGTTTCTCGGCTGGGTGCTTAGATTGCGTGATCCACTCGGTCTTGTGAGGACAATTGAGTAGCTACATGAGAATGAGTAGCGACCAGTGGCGGCATTACCAGCGCGAAAAATTTCAATACGTAGAAAAAAAAAAAAAAAAAAAAAAAAAAAAAAAAAAAAAAAAAAAAAAAAAAAAAAAAAAAAAAAAAAAAAAAAAAAAAAAAAAAAACAAACAAACAAACACGTAGCAATACTTAATAATGCCGCAAATTTTGTGACAGAATTAGCAGTTGTTTCATTACTAGATTACTTAAAAATACCTATAAACGGCGGTAAACCACTAAAACAAAAAAGAGGCTCTCCAACTTCAACACAAACTAAACTATCCACCATTTAGGGCAATGGTCTAAAGAGGATCTCTATCATTTTCATAAAAGTACTTCTGTATTTTATGAAAATGATAGAGATCCTCTTTAGACCGCGCTCCTTAATAATAAGTTTATTCTTTCTTTACAATATTGTAAAGAAAGAATACAATATTGTAAAGAAAGAATAAACTTATTATTAAGGAGCGCGGTAGCGCTCCGCCCCGCCAAGTCAAGAAAGTTTGACCGCTCATTATTATAGGTTTGGTTTGGCAGCCGACTACACGCTATTGAAAGGGTCGCGCGTCTAAGCATGCAGTGTGAGACCAGTCTAAAACCCCCTCACTAAAAACCTTAGCAGTTCTGTTGTATAGTGACGTTAAACTCGTAAAAAAGTTTAGTTGAAGATACGGAAAAAAAGGACATCGCCATTATAAAATACATATTATAGAATACAATTTTATTTGAGTAATTTGTAAATACTTCCCATGTGTACATTATGTACGCATGACCTAACATAATCAGTGTACTATTTACATTAATGATTAGACAACGCAATCATGTATTGAACATAAACATATTTCTGGCCCCCACAACCGTTCCAGAACTCCACACTTCTTACTCTAAGTGCAGAAAATAATGACAAACATGTCGCATTTTCCTTTCGGAATTTTTTTCTCTTCTGAAACTGGATTCCCCTTCTTTTATTCAAATTGTAGGTGAATAACCCAATGGTCAATTCAGTAGAACCTGCCCTGTCCTTCAGGATCAATCAAGGTTCAATATAATCTGTGTATTGAATATTCATGTGATAAGATAATGAAATTCAATATACTCTGTCTGACACTGTTCACACAAATCTCTGCTTTAGAATGAAATGGTCAGTCAACCATGAACCCAGTAACCTTCCTGAACATATTAAATTTCAATATTGTTCAGGCACATACTTATGCTAAGCATAGAACTAATACAAGTTTTACATACCTTATCTGAACAAATTTTGCTCAGATTTAAGAATCAACTGGAGACAAAAATCCTTCCTTTCCTTTCTTGAATACGAGTTCCTCAGTACCTTATATCCTTATCAAGGACTAGGAAATTGTTCAAAGAAGTCCAAACTAATCCTGAAAGTGCACAGATGACAGAAAATGGAAAATCCTTTCCTTAAAGTTTGAAATTTTGCCCTTCTTTTGACGCAATGACAAGCACCTGTACTAAACCATAGGGAATCCAAGATGGCGACTTACAACAATACGGCGTTTTTTCTGTGTGTGGAGTGGAGAATGCGGAGTCATTCGTGGAATAGAGCCCTGACCCACGGTTCCATGTGAATTTCGTACTTCGCAAAAGTTCCAACGTCAGATTACAGGAACGCGTCAGGAGTACAGGATACACATCACCGCACCCACGATGGTGCTGGCACGGTTGTTGGGTCAAAGGTCAAACTCTGCCAATATAAAAGGAAATATTCCCCATTTCAAGCCATGAATTGGATTCTATCTGCATAGCTGACAATGTGAGACTCATGTAGTCTGTGTTTTAGGATACCCCTCACCAGATGGGTGATAGATAAGGTGATAATGATAAGAGATACAATATATCCCATTGAGATGCTGAGTCAATATGATTTTTATTTATTATTATTAATAAGGTGATAATGATAAGAGATACAATATATCCCATTGAGATGCTGAGTCAATATGATTTTTATTTATTATTATTATACAAGACAGCATTAGAATTGGAAATTAGAATTGTTTGTTGTTCCGTTTATTAGAGAATGAGCGAAAAATTGCAAAAATCGACTGAAAATGGCAAAAATACCAAAATATGTGATTTTCCGATTATTTTTCATAATCGATTATACTTTCGATTATTTTTTATAATCGATTACGATTACGATTATCAATAATAATCGATTAATCGATTATCATAATCGATTATTCCCAACACTATCGAAATGTGAAAGAGCGCGAGATTTTAAATTTCTAATTTTTGGCCTTTAAATTTTTCGTGTCGGCTTTTGTGAAGAATTTCCTTGAAAAAGGTTAATCTGAAGGATTTTTCGTGTCGGCTTTTGTAAAGAATTTCCTTGAAAAAGCTTAATCTGAAGACGTTTTTCTGTAAGAATTTAGTTCTTTTCCTGTAATCAGAGTCTCTTGTTCAGTATTAAACACAGTCATTTCCCTTGAACCTCAATCCAAGGTGCAGACTTTCAGATTGCATTTGAGGTTAGGTAAGTTACAAATTGCATATTGTACGTTTTGGCAAAAGGATTTCTTGGATTCAAATAAGCTCTCTACTCATCTCAGGACTCTGGTTTATCGTTTAGTGCTTTTTCCTTCAGTGATATTATAATCCTGTTTTGTCCTGTCCACTCTAGCCCATCACCTTCAAGTTCTGTCTGTTGAAGTACCAAAACTGCCGAGTTTACAAGAAAATGAATGTCTACCATCTTCATGAGATTCCTTTGTTGAAGTAGCTTGTTTCATTAATGACTTCACAGTACTCAATTTTCAGTCAAATAGAAAAATTATTGCACTATTTGTCAATATTTTCTGCACAGGGTGTGCAAAGATTGGGAATTGCAGAATCTTTCTTCAAACAGGTTGCAGGATGACTTTCCAAACAAACTACAACTGCACCTATAACATTATAATAACATTTAGAATATCTGTGTCTGACTTAGTATACTGTGTCAATTGGCAACTCAATAGTCGAGCAGTTTGTCTAACATATAATAATTATAGTTCTATTTTCTTTTGGAAACTGAAATGATTTCCTCTCTTCTGAAACTCATTTCCCCCCTTTTGCTGTGGTACTGTCTGTAATGAACCATACATATGCCATTTTGAAAAGGGGGAATTGTTCCTGTTTCTGAAAGAAAAATGAACCTTATCTGTCCCATTTGTCATAAATTTTAGAAAGGGTATTTGGTCTTAAAGCCATAAAACATTAAAATAGGTTTTTGTTTTTAGAATGAGAACATTCATGAAGACAGATGTCCAAGTTGCGGCCAAGGACCACATGATGTAAAACTTGTTTTCAACTGTCCCAACAAACCTACACAACTAACTCCCTTGGACCTATGGACCCACCCAAGGGAGGCAGCTACATTCTTGGGTCTACTGGATGAGGACACAGACGAGGAGGACATGTGACAAAAGGAGGCGCCGCTCATTCCTGGGTCTACTGGATGAGGACACAGATGAGGAGGACATGTGACAAAAGGAGGCACTGCTACAACAACAACAACAACAACACATTCCTGGGTCTACTGGATGAGGACACAGATGAGGAGGACATGTGACAAAAGGAGGCACTGCTACAACAACAACAACAACAACAACATTCATGTTGTCTAATAATTGAAATTGGTTTTTCAGATCATATATTGTTCCATTGTGCTGATTTATATTGTCAGCACCTTCATCAATCATGAGTGATAAAGAGAAGACATGGAAGCTGAATCTAAATAAGAGTGAAACCATGTGAGTATGTCATCTTTGGTAACAAAGGTTTTACACTCTATTTGGTTACAAGTTTCCTATCAACTTACAATAATCTTACTCAGCCTGAGTTTGACATCATACAACGGCAGTTAAATACTATTTTTTTTTTTCTTTTCTTTTTTTGAACATTTTATTAAAAAGAAAATAGCCACCATCACCATGTACAATGTTATTTAACTCTCATGAACCATTGAGAACAGATGCATTCAACATAATATATAATTATATATTGTCACTGGCAAACCTACGCTTTAACTTCTGGTTACAAGTTTCCTATCAACTTACAATAATCTTACTCAGCCTGAGTTTGACATCATACAACGGCAGTTAAATACTATAGAAGTTTTAGTAAGCTTAGGAGATGTTACTTTGTGTTAAATTTAATTGTACAAATAAAAAGTTATCATTTTCAATATTCAATATTCTTTTCTTCTTTTGAACATTTTATTAAAAAGAAAATAGCCACCATCACCATGTACAATGTTATTTAACTCTCATGAACCATTGAGAACAGATGCATTCATCATAATATATATTGTCACTGGCATACACTTTAACTTTAAGTTTTTGTCACATTTCAGCACAATTAACAGTGATGAGCATTCTGAATATTTCCGAGAGATAACCAGTCATCATGTGAAAGTCAACCTGGGCTTTAAATCCAGTCACTTGGAGAGTACATCATGCATGAACCTCACTGACATGGTCAATTATAATTGGCCGCAAGTGAAGTCCACGGAGAACTTGATAGCAGTGCATCAATCAGGTGAGGCCAAAACAGTTTGTCAATTTCTCTACACAAAAAATGTGTTACCTATTTGGTGAGGGAGGAGTTACTACTTATAGGATGGTCATTTTGTCCCATGAACACTACTTACTGTGGCAGATATCAGTTGATTTACTTATTGTTGGGGAAAAATGTCCAAGATTTTCTTTTCAAAATCATGTGCTGTGGCTTTTACTTTCCTATTTGGTGAGGGAGGAGTTACTACTTATAGGATGGTCATTTTGTCCCATGAACACTACTTACTGTGGCAGATATCAGTTGATTTATTGTTGGGGAAAAATGTCCAAGATTTTCTTTTCAAAATCATGTGCTGTGGCTTTTACTTAGAAATAATGGTAGGTAATCCTTTTCCCCCTTTCTCTCTCCTTCTCCTCCTATTTATTTAAATTTATTAGAATGTCCTCATTTGCCACAAATATTGTCCTAATTAAAAGCAAATGAACTAGAAGTTTTACCTCATAAAAGCCTTTAAGTAAGTACTTAGGTACTTAACTTATTATTCTTATTTATTAATCTAACCAAATATACAATATTTGCATTTCATTTTACCCTATCACTTAAGTAATGAGTCCATTGTGTTCTCTCACAGGAAAGTACATCGCATACGGCATTTCCATCTCCAACTCAAAGGCCAGCATTCGCATTCACGATGTGGACTCGGACTGTCGACATCGTGTGGACGAACTTCAATATCCTGTGGCAGATCTGGCCTTTGTGTCCTCCCCGCAGGATTTATTTCATTCTAAAGCAGAGATTTGTGTGAACAGTGTCAGACAGAGTATATTGAATTTCATTATCTTATCACATGAATATTCAATACACCACAGATTATATTGAACCTTGATTGATCCTGAAGGACAGGGCAGGTTCTACTGAATTGACCATTGGGTTATTCACCTACAATTTGAATGTTTGGTTCAACATTAACAACCTTCAAGAAGTATCATGATGGAAGAGTCAGTAAGTAACTTCAAGAAGTAACTTTGGTAATTATTCAGAAGCCACAACGATGAAAAATAAGCTCCTCTTTGTGTTTAACCTAACTCTACAATAACACTGGTCACTGCTCATTAGTGAAAGCTTGCTGTAGCAATTTTCCCATGTTGTGTTTCTGAACTAGTTCTGTAACTTTTGTCTATCACAATCACTTACTTTGATAATTATTTTATTTTCTAGACTGAAGTTGGAAAACTATGTATGGATCTGAAACGTATGATCAAAAGACGTAGCAGCAAATTTCTCGAGCGTTTACATAACATGGACATGATGTTTGAGGCATATCTTACTCATGAATCTGGGATTTTGGAACCTGATGATATACCTAGAACAAACAACCCTGTCTGGATTCTTGGAAAGCAGTATAATGCAGTACAGGTAATTGGAAGGACAATTAGAGTTTGACTCGAATGATTTTTCTTATTGTTTGTAAGTTTGCTTGTTCCACCGTAATTCTGGAACAATTTGTCCAATTTGTGATAAAATTTGGAAATATTTTCTAGAAAAAACAGGAAAATGACCTGATGGCTCAATTTGTTGGCCTGTTCAGAAGTTAAGGCAAAGAAAAAAAAAAAAAAAAAAAAAGTCCCATAGGTCCAGCCAGAACCAAAATTTGTTTTTTTTCTTTTTTGTTTTTTCTAGAAAATATTTCCAAATTTTATCACAAATTGGACAAATTGTTCCAGAATTACGGTGGAACAAGCAAACTTACAAACAATAAGAAAAATCATTCGAGTCAAACTCTAATTGTCCTTCCAATTACCTGTACTGCATTATACTGCTTTCCAAGAATCCAGACAGGGTTGTTTGTTCTAGGTATATCATCAGGTTCCAAAATCCCAGATTCATGAGTAAGATATGCCTCAAACATCATGTCCATGTTATGTAAACGCTCGAGAAATTTGCTGCTACGTCTTTTGATCATACGTTTCAGATCCATACATAGTTTTCCAACTTCAGTCTAGAAAATAAAATAATTATCAAAGTAAGTGATTGTGATAGACAAAAGTTACAGAACTAGTTCAGAAACACAACATGGGAAAATTGCTACAGCAAGCTTTCACTAATGAGCAGTGACCAGTGTTATTGTAGAGTTAGGTTAAACACAAAGAGGAGCTTATTTTTCATCGTTGTGGCTTCTGAATAATTACCAAAGTTACTTCTTGAAGGTTGTTAATGTTGAACCAAACATTCAAATTGTAGGTGAATAACCCAATGGTCAATTCAGTAGAACCTGCCCTGTCCTTCAGGATCAATCAAGGTTCAATATAATCTGTGTATTGAATATTCATGTGATAAGATAATGAAATTCAATATACTCTGTCTGACACTGTTCACACAAATCTCTGCTTTAGAATGAAATGGTCAGTCAACCATGAACCCAGTAACCTTCCTGAACATATTAAATTTCAATATTGTTCAGGCACATACTTATGCTAAGCATAGAACTAATACAAGTTTTACATACCTTATCTGAACAAATTTTGCTCAGATTTAAGAATCAACTGGAGACAAAAATCCTTCCTTTCCTTTCTTGAATACGAGTTCCTCAGTACCTTATATCCTTATCAAGGACTAGGAAATTGTTCACAGAAGTCCAAACTAATCCTGAAAGTGCACAGATGACAGAAAATGGAAAATCCTTTCCTTAAAGTTTGAAATTTTCCAAATTTCCATTGTTTTTCTTTTGATTGTGGATGAAAGAGGAAGAGAACTTGTTTGAGAAGTTAGCGACTTCTTGTGATAAGTTTCTCCTTTCTCCTGAAAGTTTCCCCTCCTTCTTATCAAAAGAATTATCGCCTATCGTCGGATGTGAACGGATCTTTTGTTATCGAAAATCGATTTTCACCTATCGATATCTTCAAACTATCGATTATTGATGTTGAATCGAAATCGAAATTCGGATGTGAACGGATCTTTTGTTATCGAAAATCGATTTTCACCTATCGATATCTTCAAACTATCGATTATTGATGTTGAATCGAAATGTGAAAGAGCGCGAGATTTTAAATTTCTAATTTTTGGCCTATAGATTTTTCCATGGAGGTATGAATAAAATATTCATACCTCCATGATCTTCAAACTATCGATTATTGATGTTGAATCGAAATGTGAAAGAGCGCGAGATTTTAAATTTCTAATTTTTGGCCTATAGAAGGGTTTAAACACTTGCAAACAAACCGTTCAATCTCCCACGAAAAGGTGTTCTGTTCTTTTCTTCCTGGGGCCTAAACATGGCTAGAGAAAATCACCTCTGTGAATAGCTGCTAAAAATGAGACTTTTTGTTGAAGCACACTTATAAAAAAATAAAATGTAAAAAATTGAACTTTTTCATTCTTCCGCCAACATCAGAAAATTTCAAATGTTCTTTTAGTTGAAAAAGCTTAATCTGAAGACGTTTTTCTGTAAGAATTTAGTTCTTTTCCTGTAATCAGAGTCTCTTGTTCAGTATTAAACACAGTCATTTCCCTTGAACCTCAATCCAAGGTGCAGACTTTCAGATTGCATTTGAGGTTAGGTAAGTTACAAATTGCATATTGTACCTTTTGGCAAAAGGATTTCTTGGATTCAGACAAGCTCTCTACTCATCTCAGGACTCTGGTGTATCGTTTAGTGCTTTTTCCTCCAGTGATATTGTAATCCTGTTTTGTCCTGTCCACTCTAGCCCATCATCTTCAAGTTCTGTTTGTTGAAGTACCAAAACTGCCGAGTTTACAAGAAAATGAATGTCTACCATCTTCATAAGATTCATTTGTTGAAGTAGCCTGTTTCATTAATGACTTCACAGTACTCAATTTTCAGTCAAATAGAAAAATTATTGCACTATTTGTCAAAATTTTCTGCACAGGGTGTGCAAAGATTGGGAATTGCAGAATCTTTCTTCAAACAGGTTGCAGGATGACTTTCCAAACAAACTACAACTGCCGCTATAACATTATTATGTATAACACTTAGATATTTAGAATATTTGTGTCTGACTTAGTATACTGTGTCAATTGGCAACTCAATAGTTGAGCAGTTTGTCTAATATATTGTATAGTTATCTTTTCCTTTGGAAACTGAAATGACTTCCTTATTTCCCCCTTTTGCTGTGGTACTGTCTGTAATGAACCATACATATGCCATCTTGAAAAGGGGGAATTGTTCCTGTTTCTGAAAGAAAAATGAACCTTATCTGTCCCATTTGTCATCTGATATGGCAGATGCACAGGAACATTCAACCAGCATACCAGCCTCCTCCTCATCGCGCCACCTAGCGGTCTTCAAGTTGTAGTCACCTAAGTTTTTGCGCCACCTAGCGGTCTTAGCGGTCTTCAAGTTGTAGTCACCTCACGTTAAGTTTTTGTCTCCTCCTCTGTTCGTTTGTTACTTATGCTATGGAAGCCTTCGTCGTCCCTCTGTCGGCGGAGGAGGTTGACATTCGTCGCTTTGTCTACAGGACCAAACATCCTGTCCGGAGACACCCCCTAGTTGTCTACTTTGTGTTTCTAGATGAGACAGAGGGTTGGAACTATGTATTCATATTCATCCTAGAGGTCTACTACTTGTTTCTGATGCATCAATTTTAGAAAGGGTATTTGGTCTTAAAGCCATAAAACATTAAAATAGGTTTTTGTTTTTAGAATGAGAACATTCATGAAGACATATGTCCAAGTTGCGGCCAAGGACCACATGATGTAAAACTTGTTTTCAACTGTCCCAACAAACCTACACAACTAAGTAACTCCCTTGGACCTATGGACCCACCCAAGGGAGGCAGCTACATTCCTGGGATGCAACTGTTCCATTATTATTTTCTATTTCAGATCGTAGATCTCGATGAGCCCAACGTGCCGAAGCCCCTTCACTCCTGGCGTCCCCACAAGGGCGCGCCAGTCACCCACATGCTCCTCCTGGATAACTACGAGGAAGATGTCTTCTGGCGCTTCCTGGTGTCGTTCTCCGACAACAACTCGGTCATGAAGATTTGGTCGTGCGAATCGTGGCAATGTTTGCAGATATTCAGTTTCCATGGTTCGACCCCCGGGGATACCATACATATGATCCCCTACGTGGATCGGTACTCAAAGTATATCTACTTGTCGGACTGCTACAATAAGGTATGGATGGCCCTTAACTTTAAAGTGTTCTCGTTTAAGATTTTAGAGTTGCGGCCGCAAAAGGTCTCCGGGGGCACCAACTTCATGGCAAGAAAAAAAAAAGAGAGAGAGAGAGGGAGAAATGACCAGAAATGAATGCGCGCGCGCACACACACAAACAAACAAACAAACACACACACATTTTGCGTTGCCTGCAAGGGAGCTTTAGTCTGGACAGTTGATGTGACGTCATCGTGTGCGGGAGCGTATGTTGTGACGTCAGAGTTCAAGATTTACCGGTATTTTTTAAATCCATTTATCTCGCGGGCAAGTAGTAGAAGAAAAAGTAAAATTCCCTAGTTCCTCATTTTTTGTGCCCTTTTTCTTTGACCTAAGACGCCTAAGTAAGCGTAGATGGTCTATTTAATTTGAAATGAAGAGTTTCCTGCACGCCTAGTTAGCTTAGTTGGTAGCGCGTCTGCCTTGTAAATACTATTTTTTTTTTTCTTTTCTTTTTTTGAACATTTTATTAAAAAGAAAATAGCCACCATCACCATGTACAATGTTATTTAACTCTCATGAACCATTGAGAACAGATGCATTCATCATAATATATATTGTCACTGGCATACACTTTAACTTTAAGTTTTTGTCACATTTCAGCACAATTAACAGTGATGAGCATTCTGAATATTTCCGAGAGATAACCAGTCATCATGTGAAAGTCAACCTGGGCTTTAAATCCAGTCACTTGGAGAGTACATCATGCATGAACCTCACTGACATGGTCAATTATAATTGGCCGCAAGTGAAGTCCACGGAGAACTTGATAGCAGTGCATCAATCAGGTGAGGCCAAAACAGTTTGTCAATTTCTCTACACAAAAAATGTGTTACCTATTTGGTGAGGGAGGAGTTACTACTTATAGGATGGTCATTTTGTCCCATGAACACTACTTACTGTGGCAGATATCAGTTGATTTATTGTTGGGGAAAAATGTCCAAGATTTTCTTTTCAAAATCATGTGCTGTGGCTTTTACTTAGAAATAATGGTAGGTAATCCTTTTCCCCCTTTCTCTCTCCTTCTCCTCCTATTTATTTAAATTTATTAGAATGTCCTCATTTGCAACAAATATTGTCCTACTTAAAAGCAAATGAACTAGAAGTTTTACCTCATAAAAGCCTTTAAGTATGTACTTAACTTTTAACTTATTATTCTTATTAATCTAACCAAATAGGTATACAATATTTGCATTTCATTTTACCCTATCACTTAAGTTGTGTTCTCTCACAGGAAAGTACATTGCATACGGCATTTCTATCTCCAACTCAAAGGCCAGTATTCGCATTCACGATGTGGACTCGGACTGTCGACATCGTGTGGACGAACTTCAATATCCTGTGGCAGACCTGGCCTTTGTATCCTCCCCGCAGGATTTAATGCTGGCTGCTATTGACCAGAAGGGCAACGTCATCATCTATGTGCTCTACTTTCTCACTAGAAAAGTTTTGAAAAAGCTCTGTTTTACCACAAAGAATTGAGATTTGAGTTTGATTTGAATAATAACAACAAACTAATACAGCTATTCTTTCCCTCAGATTTCACTGATCTACAAAACCGAGACTACAAGATCATTCACAACAATCGCATCCGAATGTACATACTCCAACCCAAGTCTCTGCAGAACTGTGTTCTCGTGTTCCCTGCACTTCCGATCACACCCGATCTGTCCCGAATGACACTCGTGGACTGTTCGTCAGACACGAACTCTATCGATTTGGATGGAGAGCTCGCGAGTCCTACCGCTGAGGAAGAGATTGGTGTACAACCTGTGATTGCCCCTGGTGGGCATGAAACGCAAGGTAGGTGTTTTTATCGATGGTCTGGGCTGCAATCGGACATTAAACTTCTTTTAAGTTCCAAGGCCGGGGGACACAAAGTGAGTTTAAACTTTGTTTAAGGGTTTTAGCCCGTCCTTCCTTTATTATTACGATAGTAATAAAAAAAGGTATAAAGGACGGACTATTGTATTCGCTTCGGTGTCGTCTGTCTGTCCCCATAGAAGGACTTATCCAAACCTGGTCGACCTATATAAATATATCAAATTAAAGGTCTTTTTACCAGGAACGCGAAAGTGGTGGTGCAAATTTTGTTCAGAGAACCATAAAGCCAAAAAGTTGGTTTTGGGGGGGATTTTTTTCACATTTTCTCACACAAATGAGCTCTGATCTCGAAATTTGTTGAGTAATTGTGGGATTTTTTTTTTCACATTTTCTCACACAAATGAGCTCTGATCTCGAAATTTGTCGCGACGACCTATGAACTCAAAGCGAGAAAGTTTTAGATAACACTTCAGTCGTCGATCATTTAAGACCGGTTTTAGCGTCACCTGTGTTAAGCTACGCCGAGCAAGGCCAATAAATGGATGGGTGACTTAAATATTATATTGGGAATAAAGGGAGAACGGGATCTAGTCTTGATTTTAAATCATTACATGACAGTAAAATCAAGAATCAAATCAATAATAATAATAATAATAATAAAATAAAAATAATAAACTAAATATTAAACAAATTAGGTAGGTACATATGTATACTGATTTTCTTTAACCACGATCGAATAAACTACGGGCTAAAAAATTCCCGGAGGGACGGACCCAGCTTGTTACTTTTCTTATCCTAACTATAGGAAGGAAAGTAATTTTAAATCAACCAATCAGATTGCTAACCCGAGAGATAAACTTGAACTGATTTTAAACCCGCGTTTGTCATATTTCTGAGACAGCTCAGGCAACACATCGAGAAAATTGATTTGGTTTTGGGCCCCTCTGAGACTTTATGAGGTCCTTTTTTTTTGTTTTTTTTTTTTTTTTTTTTTTTTTTTTTTTTTTTTTTTTTTTAATGGCTTTATTTCTTTATTTTAAGTGACAGGGTTCTCACTCACGTGAGCTCTTCCACCTAACCACTGTTTTTCCCTATTTGGGCTGTAATAGTTTTGGATTTGAATGTAGGTAATTATTTTCTAATTATACTCAAGTGGACACAATATTTTGTCTACACATTCGTTTTTCTTTCTTTGCTCATTGTTTGGTTGTTTTCCGTGTTCTTTGCATTGAAATATTCAATCATCCAATGTAATAGCCCCGTTGAACAGTGTAAATTATGAAAATTTCAATCAAGAATGTAATTGTAACCTGAAACGTTTCTAGTCAAGTAAACACTTTTTTCTAGGACTAAAATTAATTGCTAACTACACAATTGTAATTATGACACGCTTTTGTTAAATACAGGGTTTGCCAGATAAAATTTTTAACCTTCCGCCCCTTAAGATACGGAAAAACAAACAAACAAAAGTACCTAATCATAATAAAACTTTTTTTTTTAAATTCTTCCAAGTCCAAAAATCGACCGCCTGCGGCGGCTAATTTCCTATCTTAATAAAATGCTCCCCGTGTAATAAGGAATCATGAAAAGTATATATATATATATATAAAAAAAAATGATTTTTAGTCCGTCCTTCCTTTATTATTACAATAGTAATAAAAATGTATAAGGGACGGACTATTGTATTCGCTTCGGTGTCGTCTGTCGGTCGGTCTGTCTGTCTGTCTGTCCCCATAGAAGGACTTATCCAAACCTGGTCGACCTTATATATATATATCAAATTAAAGGTCTTTTTACCAGGAACACGAACATACGTTACATACGTACAGACCATGGGCTAAAAACCACTTTTTTGACACCAGGGGATCCCAAAACGGATATTTCCAACCATTTCCCGATTTTGAAAATTTGGACAGATTGCAATACTTTCATTACGTAATAGAAAGTAAAAATAAATAAAAAAACTCAATTTTTTCCCATCTACAAATAGTCGACTAAACACTTTGTTCTAAAAAGTTCTAATGTTAACTACCTACACTTTTTTTTAGGGTGGAAAAATGTCAGTTGTTTGAAGCCTTTGTCATGGGAAATGTCATGAAATTTAACCCTGCATTTACTTGGTTACTTTGAATTTAAATATTTCTAAATTAATAATCCGTACTTACGTAAAAAATAACAAGAATAATAGTAATAAATAAAATTACTTTGAATTTAAATATTTCTAAATTAATAATCCGTACTTACGTAAAAAATAACAAGAATAATAGTAATAAATAAAATAAAAAAAAATAGCCATTGGGATTGTTTACTTAATAATACTTGATCAGAACTCACGTCAAATGAAAATTGCTACAAAAAGGAGCTTTCACAAATGAGCAGTCACCAGTGTTATAATACACAATTGAGCAGTGACCAGTGTTATTATAGGGTTAGATTTAAACGCAAAAATCAGCTTTATTTTTTGTCGTGGAAAAAACTCAATTTTTTCCCATCTACAAATAGTCGACTAAACACTTTGTTCTAAAAAGTTCTAATGTTAACTACCTACACTTTTTTTTTAGGGTGGAAAAATGTCAGTTGTTTGAAGCCTTTGTCATGGGAAATGTCATGAAATTTAACCCTGCATTTACTTGGTTACTTTGAATTTAAATATTTCTAAATTAATAATCCGTACTTACGTAAAAAATAACAAGAATAATAGTAATAAATAAAAAAAAAAAAATAGCCATTGGGATTGTTTACTTAATAATACTTGATCAGAACTCACGTCAAATGAAAATTGCTACAAAAAGGAGCTTTCACAAATGAGCAGTCACCAGTGTTATAATACACAATTGAGCAGTGACCAGTGTTATTATAGGGTTAGATTTAAACGTAAAAATCAGCTTTATTTTTTCATTGTCGTGTCTTTTGAATAATTACCAACTTTTTAAACACCCTGTATTTTTGACATTAACTTTAGAAGTGTATAGGTGTTAGTAATGGCATGGTAGTACCTATGTACCTAAATATAATTTACTTTCTTCTTCTCTGTAGGACTAAATGGAAATTATTGTTTGAACATCTACCTTTGAACAGGCCACAATATATTGTAATCTATCAAGGCCTCAGTGTCTTAAAGCATTTTCTAGTTCATTCATAAGTACGTCTCACCAAACTTTTAATGTTTTCTTTGTCCAAGGTGCATTGCTATAGAAGTAAAAGAAACGAAATTGTATTTATTGTATTTCTTTTCATAATTTTGACTTTTTGAAATACTCGTACAATACGACCTATAAGAAAGAAGAAATTTTTAAAACAAATAAAGGAACAAACATTCTGTAAAGAAATTAATTTAAGGAGCTCATGTTCCTTCATATCTATTGTTTCATTGATAAAAATGATTCAAATATGTTTACCAAATTGCTCCAACTTTCAGTTGCCAAAAGACAGCAAATATTTCAAAGAGAGTGTGGTAATATTTAAATTTAGATAAAAAACAATAACTTATCAAGACAATTTCGATTATTAAGAAAGGTGTTAATTTGGTGAGCTTTCGATACCACTCAGTGTATCATCATCAGACCAAGATAAATGTTGACGTAATTGGGGTCGAGTGGATTGGAACACATCACATACCTTGAGGCACACTCCATTTGTCAAGGGTCTAAGTTTACCCTGCCCTTGGGATCAATTTAATTTGAAGAAATCAGTCAAGTTGACTCCATTGTAGTCATAAAAGTTGCCAAAGGATAATGTCAAGTTCACTGAAATACTTCTTCTACTCATTAGAAGCCATTGGTATGATGAAGAAAGTAAACAATCCCTCAACCCGATGGAAATCCTTCCTGCGTACCCTGTACATGTGTTTCCAGCATTCCGTTATTATTCTCGTCCTCACGAACACATCACATACCTTGAGGCACACTCCATTTGTCAAGGGTCTAAGTTTACCCTGCCCTTGGGATCAATTTAATTTGAAGAAATCATTAACTGATGAAAATTTTTAATAAAACAATAGGTTGAATAGATAGATGTTGACTCCATTGTAGTCATAAAAGTTGTCAAAAGATAATGTCAAGTTCACTGAAATACTTTTTCTACTCATTAGAAGCCATTGGTATGATGAAGAAACTAGACAATCCCCCAACCCGATGGAAATCCTTCCTGCGTACCCTGTACATGTGTTTCCAGCATTTCATTTTTATTCTCATCATCATTACCCATTTCCTAAGCATGATCCTACGATCGTCGCGCTACCTGGCGGAGTTTTTACAAATCCTTCTCGAGCACATATTGGGTGTAGGGATTTACATGATTGCAGTCTACGTAAAGATGAACTATAGAGAAATGAATCACATATTGGAGTTATTAAACTGTGCAATCCGTTCTGCCGACAAGAGAATCGTACAGAAATGGAGCCGCATAGGGAAGATGTGTGATTGTAGTCTACGTAGCGATGAACTATAGAGAAATGAATCACATATTCGAGTTATTAGACTGTGCAATCCGTTCTGCCGACAAGAAAATCGTACAGAAATGGAGCCGCAAAGGGAAGATGTACCTCACGTTTTGTTTTTGTCTTCTCCTCTGTACGTTTGTTGGTTATTCTATGGAAGCCTTCGTCGTCCCTCTGTCGGCGGAGGAGGTTGACATTCGTCGCTTTGTCTACAGGACCAAACATCCTGTCCGGAGACACCCCCTAATTGTCTACTTTGTGTTTCTAGATGAGAGAGGGTTGGAACTATGTATTCATATTCATCCTAGAGGTCTACTACTTGTTTCTGATAATCTGTGTGGCGACCGTGGAAATAACGTTCATCCCTATCCTAACACTTGAAATGAAAGGCCTCTATGAAGATCTTTGTCAGCAGATAATGATGCTAGGAGATTTACATGGTTCTGGATCTAAAGATGAATCTCTACAACCCAAGATGATTCCAAAGAAATGTTCACAGGATGAAATCCGATGGAGAGAGAGCGTGAAAGCAAAGAGAGAAACGTTGGAGATGGAACAGTTCAAACGAATTGTTAAATTGCATCAATCGTTGCTTCAACTTCAGACCTCTATGAAGATCTTTGTCAGCAGATAATGATGCTAGGAGATTTACATGGTTCTGGATCTAAAGATGAATCTCTACAACCCAAGATGATTCCAAAGAAATGTTCACAGGATGAAATCCGATGGAGAGAGAGCGTGAAAGCAAAGAGAGAAACGTTGGAGATGGAACAGTTCAAACGAATTGTTAAATTGCATCAATCGTTGCTTCAACTTCAGAACAAGGTGTGTGTAATGTCTAGGTATCTGCGAAAGAGGCGGAACTCGATTTGGGTCTTGGGTGTCTAATTAACAATAAGGTACCTAGGATGAGTGACTGTCTGTCGATGATATTCTGTCGGTATTGGTTGAGAATGCTCTCATCATCGTGAGTATATAATAATTAGCAGATTTAGCTCATTGATCCAGAAACGGGAAGGAATGGCTCTCAAATTTGGAAAAATTGGGTCTTGGGTGTCTAATTAACAATAAGGTACCTAGGATGAGTGACTGTCTGTCGATGATATTCTGTCGGTATTGGTTGAGAATGCACTCATCATCGTGAGCATATAATAATTTAGCAGATTTAGCTCATTGATCCAGAAACGGGAAGGAATAGCTCTCAAATTTGGAAAAAAAACTAATGTGTATTTTGGAAAAAAGACTAATCTAGTTAGCTTGGAGAGTAACGCGTCTTGGCGGATTTTATCCTGAACGGATAAGGTTCGTTCTCGGAACGTCTGGCTTTCTTCTATCCTATCTTCCTTCTCTCTTCGATTTCGGGACGATAAGAACTTGGCAGTTACAGTTCCCTCTATCAAACTTCTTAAGGTGGCGTTCCGATCCTAGCTGCCGGGCAGCGCGACCCGGCAGCGCTGCCGATGGCTTTCTTCTATCCTATCTTCCTTCTCTCTTCGATTTCGGGACGATAAGAACTTGGCAGTTACAGTTCCCTCTATCAAACTTCTTAGAAAAAAAGAAAAGAAAACAAACCAAACAACAACAGTTCCAAGTTGGAATTATATTTTGCGCTAAACACTTAAGAGAAAAAATGTGGGGTTCTAAAATTTAGCCCTAGGGTGGATTATTAAGGCGTCCTCATTTTCTTTCAGGTGACGACGTGCTTATCCTCAGCCGTGTGGCTGACCGTTATCCAGCTCGGCAGCGCTGCCGGGTCGCGCTGCCGGGCAGCTAGGATCGGAACGCCACCTTTAGAAAAAAAAAGAAAAGAAAACAAACCAAACAACAACAGTTCCAAGTTGGAATTATATTTTGCTTTAAACTATTTGGGGCCACTTAAAAGGACAAATGTGGGGTTCTAAAATTTACCCCTAGGGTGGATTATTAAGGCGTCCTCATTTTCTTTCAGGTGACGACGTGCTTATCCTCAGCCGTGTGGCTGACCGTTATCGAAAGCAATCTGTCGTTTTCTCTCTGCCTCTACCAAATGTCCGTCAATATCGACCAAGTGTCTGGATATCGTTTCTACAAGACTTTGGCTCTCTTCTTGGGCATTGCCTTCGAGTATTATTTCCTCTGTGATAGTGGAGAAAGGCTTGAGGAATGCAGTCACCTTCTGAAGAACTCCATCACCCAGTGCGATTGGCACAGATGTTCAAGTAAAACGAGGAAAGGGCTGTGTATTTTGCTGAGGAGGGCTCAGCGCCCGAATCATCCATCGTTCAGTTGGGGCCTTGTGGTTTTGCAGAGGGAGTACACGCTGAAAGCCGCCCGGGTCGGGTATAGTTTCATGAATTTTATGCGGCTCAAGAGTGGGTAAAAGTGACCGCGTTGATTTATACTGATGAATACTTAACCCATTGATTTATAATTTTATACTGATGAATACTTACTTTCCGTGTCCGCAAATGTCATCAACTTTAGATTTGGAATCTCCACTCTCCAGTGTTTTGTCACATGAGTTGCTTTCTCGTTTGATGAATGATTCTGTATTCAAGACAAGACAGACGTACAGATTCCAGAAAGGTTCGACAACATCAACCTGAATTATCACATCGACCAAGTCAATAGAAAGATCTCTTATCATCTCAGGAAATATAAGAACGTAATCATCTATAAAACCAAAGATATCATAGACAACTGGGAATTTTAATCTGAATTTTAATGGATACAACAAGCTATGCAGAGAAATAAGTAGAAATGTTAATATTCAGATATCAGTACAGGAACAGACACTATCCGGAATTACGATATCAATGGAATGCAAAGAAAATATCTTGGAAACCACGCAACCAAAATAACATACACCCTGTATCCACGGAAAAATTCAGATACCGATCATCATATTTGAACTCTAATTCACACTTTCCACCATTGCAAGTACAAGTCACTCGGAATAATGAACCAAGGAATCAAGATCTGCACAACCAGCACAACAATCACTCGGGTCAGTATTTATCTTGATTTGACAAAAGCCTTTGACAAAGTAAACCATAGACTTTTCATTGACAAGTTAAACTCATTTGGCATAACTGGAAAACTCCTGCTCTGGTTTTCTTCATATCTGAGTAAACCATAGACTTTTCATTGACAAGTTAAACTCATTTGGCATAACTGGAAAACTCCTGCTCTGGTTTTCTTCATATCTGTGCTATTTGCTATAGAACATGTGTTGTTAAAGTCGGAAACTCAAGTTCGGTGCAATTTCTTTCCTCTTCAGGAGTCCCTCAAGGGTCCCACCTAGGACCTTTCCTCTTTCTTTTATTAATGACGTCGAAAGGTCGAAACCTGTCTCGCCAATCATGAAGTTGAATTTCTCCTATTCTGTGACAATTTTAAAGTCTTCAACAAAATCAAAACAACTGATGATCAGTTTAAACTTCAGAAAGCTCTAGATGACCTTTGTGACTGGTTTCAATCAAACTGTTTTTTTTTTTTTTTTTTTTTTTTTTTTTTCCTCACCTCAGATATATATTTTTAAGTTGATATTTTTGAAATTTATCTTGTACTTTGGAATAGGTTTAGTTTAGGGTTAATTGTGTATTTAGATAGCAAAGGGTCCGCCGTTTAAGTGTTTAAATAAATAAAAACTATCTTTTTCTCAACATTGACAAATGCAATGTGATCACCTTTAGCAAATCTAATCATCACCAATTCCTTTCAACTATACCATTGATGATAGAACAATAACTAGAAACAATTGCATTCGTGACCTTGGCCATTCTGTTTGATTCTAACATGTCTTTCATTCAGCATATCAACAAAATTTTGCTCTAAAGCCTATGGAAATGTTGGGATACATAGGAAGAACTAAAAAACTTCTTCGATGTAATCGCTCTCAAAAGTCTTATATTGTTCGTTAGTCAGAAGCACGTTGGAATATTTTCCTCTTGCATTTGGAATCCAGTGCCCTAAATCACCAAAGTATGGGAAAAGTGATTTACAATTCCATATTTCGATATGATTCGTCCAAATTCAAAATTCTGGCTTTTTCCATTGGCTAATTACACTTGTAAGATACTTTTTCCATACTTTGGTTGATTTAGGGCACAGGATTTGAAGTTTCATTCCAAATCAATCGAGCGAATTCAACACATAGCTCTCAGAATGATGAAGATACAAGATGAGCAATAGCAATATTGATAGTACGAACTTCAGTTACTATTTTGGTTTGAGTCAGCACTTGTCTTCTTTCACTCGCTAACAGACGCGAAGTAATGACCTAGGAGGAGGGGAGAACTATCGATAGTCGTGGCGCCATCGATAACTATCGATAGTTTTTTTTATTACGTATTTTCCTTGTTTCTAAAGGTTTATCCCCAAAGAGACACTAACCCAAACCTAATTTAAAGAAAATTATTAACTGTACACGTATTAATTTAGGTCACAGGGTTTTATTTCAACATTTTATTTTATTTTTATTTTTATTATTTTTACAAAATATATTTTTTTTTTTTTTTTTCATAGATTTGTATACATCTATGTTTTTTTTTACAATTTTTTTACACTTTTCACTTCTAAAACGACCAAAACAAACGAAAAATGTGCAGAAAAAAACTATCAAAAACTATCGATAGTCAAGCCTCAACTATCGATAGCGTTCGATAGTCACTATCGATAGTTATCGATAGTTCTCCTCCTCTAGTATGACCTTCTATAAAATTGTCAACTCGCAAATACACTCAGCTATTTTATTAGAAAAAAGTTGATTTCTATGCTCCATCTCGACTTTCACCTCGTCATCACCAGCCTTTTTACCCAGATTTTGCAAGAACAAACTACCTTCAAAATGCACCTCTATATCGACTTCAAAACAATGCCAATTATCTATCCGATTCAATTGATTTCTTCAACACATCAATTCCCTCTATTAAGAAACACTTCTTTGATTTAAACAACATATTGTATTTGACCGAACGATAGTGAATTTGGTTTGGATGTCTGTATGTTCCGCTGTAACTGCCGATTGCCTGGTCTGATTTTGATGAAATTTGGTACATATGTTCCTTGAATCTGTTGTAAAGCGAAGACGTCCAAATTCAAAATTCTGCTTTTCCATTGGCTATTACACTTGTAAGATACTTTTCCATACTTTGGTGATTTAGGGCACAGGATATGAAGTTCATTCCAAATCAATCGAGCGAATTCAACACATAGCTCTCAGAATGATGAAATACAAGATGAGCAATAGCAATATTGATAGTACGAACTTCAGTTACTATTTGGTTGAGTCAGCACTTGGTCTTCTTTCACTCGCTAACAGACGCGAAATGTATGACCTAGAGGAGGAGAACTATCGATAGTCGGCGCCATCGATAACTATCGATAGTTTTTTTTATTACGTATTTTCCTTGTTTCTAAAGGTCTTATCCCCCAAAGAGACCTAACCCAACCTAATTTAAAGAAAATTATTAACTGTACACGTATTAATTTAGGTCACAGGGTTTTATTTCAACATTTTATTTTATTTTTATTTTTATTATTTTTACAAAATATATATTTTTTTTTTTTTTTCATAGATTTGTATACATCTATGTTTTTTTCACTTTCAGCTCTACCCCCCCCTCGTATCATTTAAGTATGAAAAAAGATTATTTTTTCGACTCACATGAAAGCTCAACCTGTTAAACATATCTTACAGTATGATCTCCTCCTCTAATGATAGACTCATTGATAGCCTATACTGATAGCTTGCTATAGCTATAACTCCGAACTGATAGCTATCAAGAAGTATCAAAAAAGACGTGTTAAAAAGAAACAAAACAGCAAAATCTCACAAACCCTTTTCCATTTTTTTACATTT
>NW_007377526.1:167235-226052 GCF_000475195.1 Diaphorina citri | reverse complement strand
GTAGGCGAAAAAAAAACAACAGGATGGGGGATGTAAACAGAAAACATATAGAACCAGACGCTAGGGAGACAAACGAGGGGGAAGGAACCTCCGATCTTCACGGACCGAGTCGAGAGCCAGTCAGAGAGTACAGTCGCGTTTAAATTATGGTTCCTGCGCTCGTTTCTTGTACCTCTTCGGTCGCCCCCGCGGAAGTCGTCTCGGTCTTCTCCTAGGGTAGGTCGGCGGAATGAAGTCGACATTCGAGGCTACCCAGCCGATGACCGCAGCCACAGTGTCCACGGTGCGTTGTCCGGTCTGCTCGATGCTGTCCCCATGTGGAAGCGAAAGGAGAAACCGCGGCGCCACGGGTCGGACACCGCTCCAATCCTCGGAGTCCGAATCGGACGTCGCCTCGCGCCGGTCCTGATGTTGTTGTTCCGCCGCGGGTGCATTAGGTACGTCCGAATCCGAGTCCGAATCGGTATCCGACATAAAGGGTACCGCGTCCGGGTCCTCGAAGGTGATGCTGATGCGGGGTCCACGTGGGGTGAGCTCCACATCCGGGACCAGTTCGAAGTGGACCGCAGGGGGGTTTGGATGAGGTGGTGACGACGGTATCGGAGATGTCGCCGGAGATGGTACGGACGACGTGGCGGCGAGGGCGTCGGAGACGGAGCAGCCGAAGATGTCGGAGAGGCGGCGCTCGACGAGGAAGCCGAAGACGAAGAAGTAGGCGAGGAAGACGACGAAGGAGAGGGGGTCGTCGGGGATGTGGGCCCCGTCGGGCTTCGCATCGACGAACGTGACGGCGGAGTGGGGGGGAGGTGTCTCAGCTAGGTGGTATAGCTCCCGCCGGAGTCTATACGTCTGGTTGGTGACCTGGTATAATTCATTTATCACCCGTGCGATCTGTTCCTCCGCCGCGTGCCCGCTCTGTAGAGGTAAAAGGTTAGAGGGTGTGAGTTGGTGTGTCGCGAGTTTCGCTTGGTGCATGAGAGGTTAGAGTGTAGGTATAGCGCGTAAGTTATTTTGACGGGTGTCAACGTTTGTTTGGCCTGATACTATAGGACAATGCGTACTCGAAATCGACTTTGAACGAAAAAACATTAAGAGCCAGATTGCATATTCGAATTGGTAACACATTGCAATGCGCACTCTGAGACCAAAATTGTATGCAAACGCGTATAATAGAAGATTGAACGCTAGAATGCGTATTTGAATCGACACCACGTGACGATGCGCATTGGAAATCAAAATCGAATGTAAAACGCGTATGACCGAATACTGAAAGCTAGAACGTGTATTTGGAATGTTAACATATGGCAGTGCGTATTTGAAATCAAAATTGAATGTAAATCGCGCATGGTAAAATATTTGAAGTCAGAATGCGTGTTCGAGTTGACGACTAAAATAAATGTAGAAGGGCCAGGATTTGTATTTTTATTTTAATTATCATATAAGTATTCTTTTGTAAATGCCAACCAATTGTAAAATCTTATTGATAAATACAATTAATTATTCTATTCTATTTACATTTTATTTGAACAGTAATTTGTACACCCTCTATTCTGCCATTTTTCAGATGTCCTAGACACGGCCCTGATCACCAAAAGACTGGAGGCTCTCCTGTCTGTTCCCCCTCCGTCCCTGCCCACCCCCTCCTCTCAACATCTCGACCTTATGACACCTGATGCCTTCACGTCATCTAGTCAGCACAACTCTCCTCATTCGGTAACTATTAACCTACATTGGCTGGCGATTCCGTCATGGAGAGCCTTTTTTTATGGTCTCATTTAGTGGTACCGGCTGGCGATTCCGTCATGGAGAGCCTTTTTTTATGGTCTCATTTAGTGGCAGGGTACTCCTGGAGAAGTTCTTCCAGCTAACCACTCGTGTAGATTTAAGATAAATCTAGAGTCCCGGGTTCGAATCTCACCATCGACAAAATCCCAAAAATTTGTACTCGTTTTTCGATTGCAAATATTTCAACGTAACCCTTTCTGGTGTTCTTTTTACATATTCATTGCATTGAAAAAAAGAGTTCATTGCAAAAAAGCGCAAGTCTAATTAATACAACTTTCGTTGACTTTGGAAATCGAACCAGGGACCATCTAAACAAGTACTCTATTACTGGACTAACCGTGTCCCCTGGTGTTATGTTTCGCAGTAACTCCAATGACAAAGGACAAGATGGTCCTGTAGATAATACAGATTGGCCTGACGCTCCTCCAGTACATAAAGTCAAACCTGAGAAGAAAACCCCAGTAATAGAAACCCAACCTAAGAAACGGTAAGTAAAGCTACATTGAGCATGGTGAGTAATCGAATGGGTGACTTGAAAAAATGAGGAGTTTTTATAGAGGGAACTGTAAAAAAACGAAGGTCCCACTGTCCCTAAAGCGAAGAGACTATGAGGACAGGATGGGAGTAGAGAAAGCTGGGCATTCCGAGAAGAATAAAGTTCACCCCGCGATCTAATGCTTAATAACTCCACTTGAAATTTTTAACAGATAGTTTTTCACAGCCGTTTTTATTTCGAAGCAATGAAACAACTGCTACATTAGACTCGTGCGGTCTGTATCGTAGCATGTCCATCCCGTTGTATGTCTCTCATCAGATGGGCGAGAAGAGACACAATACTTCCCATTTAGGTGCTGGGTCAATAGTTTCTCTCGATATATGTAAGGCTTTTGATTGTGTTCATAAAATTACATTAATTAATAAATTAAGAGAGTTGGGTATATCGGGAGAGGCATTGGAATGGTTTAGAACTTATTTGGAAGATCGACCACAAAAAACACCAGAAAAAACACCAGGAACACAAGAACACCAGGAAGTAACCCATTTAAATATTTGTAATCGAAAAACGAGTACAATTTTTTTTAACATTTTTAACTAAATATATCACATAAACCGCTGTGTGTGAAAGAAATCGCGGATTTTGCAGGCGGTAAAAATCCGCGCGGTAAAAATCCGCTCAGTGTGAAATGAGCCTAAATATATCACGTCGTGGTTATTTCAGTGCGTACAATGGAGGGCCTATGTTTAATGAAGATAGTCATATTGGTGGAGGTGTTCCAGATCCTGCTTTGGAGACCATAGTGCTCAGCCTACAGAAGATGGCAGCAACCATACAAACACTTAGCAGTCAGGTATGATCCATTCACTTGAAGCATGTAGGTACACTTGCGTGTGAAAAATTCAGGAGTTTGTATTAGTTTGTATTTCCATTTTTTACCTACCTACTCTAAAAGTTAAAAGTGCTCAGCCTACAGAAGATGGCAGCAACCATACAAACACTTAGCAGTCAGGTATGATCCATTCACTTGAAGCATGTAGGTACACTTGAGTGTGAAGAATTCAGGAGTTTGTATTTCCATTTTTTACCTACCTACTCTAAAAGTTCAGTGGGACCTTCGTTTTTTACAGTTCCCTCTATAAAAACTTCTTATTTTTTCAAGTCACCCATTCGATTACTCACCATGCTCAATGTAGCTTTACTTACCGTTTCTTAGGTTGGGTTTCTATTACTGGGGTTTTCTTCTCAGGTTTGACTTTATGTACTGGAGGAGCGTCAGGCCAATCTGTATTATCTACAGGACCATCTTGTCCGTTGTCATTGGAGTTACTGCGAAACATAACATCAGGGGACACGGTTAGTCCAGTAATAGAGTACTTGTTTAGATGGTCCCTGGTTCGATTTCCAAAGTCAACGAAAGTTGTATTAATTAGACTTACTCTTTTTTGCAATAAACTCTTAAGAATATGTAAAAATTTCCACTATTTTTTGTTGTTGTTGGTGTTGTTGTTGGTGTTGGTGTTGTTGGTGGTTGTTGGTGGTTGTTGGTGGTTGTTGGTGGTTGTTGGTGTTGTTGGTGGTTGTTGGTGGTTGTTGGTGGTTGTTGGTGGTTGTTGGTGGTTGTTGTTGTTGTTGTTGTTGTTGTTGTTGTTGTTGTTGCTGTTGCTGTAGCCGGCTTCAGCTGTAGCCGAATGGTAGTGGCATAATAAAGAGAAGATATCTTTTTTTATCTGCCATACACCGGGGTGATGGACTCTATCTCTAGCCATGTTTAATTGGCTCGTCCTGAGCCGCAGTCAACCATCGTGGATCGTGAGGACTTGGGCTTGTTCTTTGAAAGTAGAGAGAACCCTTTGAAGAACTGCCAGCTAGCTAGGCTGGTTAGGGTTAGCTGCTCTCCTCCCTGTTTATAGTCGCACAGCTAGACCCTAGTCTACTCTCTGTTTAACGTCCCCTAGACAGAGATTCCACAAGATAGTCTAAAAAAAATCTAAATCACGATTTATTTGTGGTGAAGCTGAGAGCTTCTTCACAATTTTTTTGTTGATATCACAGCATTACTAAGAACCTCCTTTACTATTTCTGACATTTTTATAATTTTTCTTTTTACTCTGGTAATGCCGCTACTCGCAATTGTCCTTACGAGGCTGAGTGCACCCCGAAATCCAAGCACAGAGCCGAAAAAACTTCAACACCGCCCGGAATCGAACCCGGGACCTCCAGAGTGCAAGCCTAGTGTGATAACCACTCGGCCACGGAGGTTGCATAGTCCTATTCTAGAAGATCGCTCTGGTATTGGACTCACGTGGTAACGTCAGTATAAGGCTGCATGATTTCTTCAACTTCTCGACTGGGAGAACTACCGCTGCTCACATCCCGATAATTCGAATTGGCAACCTTGCTTTTCATTTTACTTTCCAGTGTTGTCACGTCCACGATTGGAATCGAACTCAGCACTTCGTTGGTTTGGTGCACCTGAAAACCAGAAGGTATTGATTTAGAAACCTTTTTTTCTGGAGAGGTTTGAAGGAACTGTAAAAACGAAGGTCTTCTCCTTGCGAAATCGAAAACAGGAGAAAGATCATCTCACCATAAAGTTTGTCCCAGGAGATCAACCCTGTGACCTAGCGCTTACAGGCAGGCAGGCAAGCTACCTTCCAAGCATTACTTTCGCATTACTTCAAGGCACATTCAAAACTGAATCTCTGAAGGGCCGTTTAGACGCTCAGTCCCGGACTTCAGTCCAGTTTGACAGAAATCAGCTCGCGTCCAAACGTTCAGTCCCGGTTTGCACAAACCTCAGTCCGAGGATAAAATTCCATACCTCGGCTGGGATTGAACCCACGCCCTCCTCTTTACCAGGCGAGCGCCTTGACCACTACACCACCGAGGCACCGAGGAAGGTATTGATTTAGAAACCTTTTTTTCTGGAGAGGTTTGAAGGAACTGTATAAACGGATGTCTTCTCCTTGCGAAATCGAAAACAGGAGAAAGATCATCTCAGGATAAAGTTTGTCCCAGGAGATCAAACCTGTGACCTAGCGCTTACAGGCAGGCAGGCAAGCTACCTTCCAAGCATTACTTTCGCATTACTTCAAGGCGGCACATTCAAAACTGAATCTCTAAGGAAGAGTTCAGCGAATTCTGCGTTGGACATGTTACGGAACATACCACACGAATCTCATTTACAACGGTCTCGTTGCAAAAAAAAAAAAAAAAAAAAAAAAAAAAAAAAAAAAAAAAAGGCTTCCGATAACGGAATCGTCCCAAGCAAGGAAACGTTGAGTCGTATTTCCCTTTCGGAATTTCGCCTCTTCTTAAGCTCGTTTCCTCTCTTTCCCCCGTGATAGCGCCTGGACTACATATATCATGGGAAATCCAAGATGGCGGTTCCGTTTCCAAAGGAAAAATTAAGGTTACAAATTACCTACAGTAGTTACCAAGTGAGGAGAGTTGTGCTGACTACATAGGAGAGAGAGAAAAGGGAAAAGAGAGGCAGAAACGGAGGGTTTAGAGGGAGAGAGAGAGGAAGAAGAGAGAGTGAGAGGAAGAGGACAGACTATTGATTGCACCATGACGTCACTGTTGTGGGAATATTTTTAAAGTGTGTACATACCTACCTCCCTCCCCATATACCTATATCCTACGCTCATTCTATACCTTCCTACCCTATTCGTACCTGGCAAAATACACCCTATCTACCTCGCAGCCGTACCTACCTTACTCCCTACCTACCAAACCTTATCCTTAACTTGTATACCTATAAAAAACAATAACTTATCAAGACAATTTCGATTATTAAGAAAGGTGTTAATTTGGTGAGCTTTCGATACCACTCAGTGTATCATCACCAGACCAAGATAAATGTTGACGTAATTGGGGTTGAAAACTTTTTTCAGTTAAACATAGAGAAAAATGGGTTTCATAACTGAAATCTGCACAAAATTTCCATTAAAATAAATAAAACTTAAAACAATAAAATTATCTTTTTGGAACCTTTTGTTAAGTTTTAATTTAGAAATTTCCCTGATCAGCTTTTTCTTTTAAATTTTAAAGAGGAAATTTGACTAGGAAAAAAAGGCGCAATCTGGCGGCATGCAACAGGAAAAATATCCCTGAAGTCTCAGCTTTCCAACAATACCGATTTTGTTCCAATAATACCGATTTTGTTCCAATATTTTTCACGGAGCCACACAAACCATTTTCTTCAGAGAAACGCGTACATAAAGCTCGTGCATGGCGGACTTTGGTGACGTTTTTCGTGTTCACCCTGTATTTAGATAAGTACGGCCATGCCTTAAGGATTAACTAGCAGAAATCCGGAGCGAAGCGACGAATTTCGGCTAGTAGGAAATAATAATTGGAAGATAGCACGCTTCTTGCTTTTTAAGCGCTAGGTCGCAGTTTTGATTCCCGTCTTGCTCGGCGTAGCTTAACAAAAACGAACCGGAAAATAGCCTATAACCTTCACGGGAGTGCAAGTAATAAGTTGACAAAGTTTCAGAGCAATCGGATGAGCGGTTTGGCCAGGCATAAAGTTCGAACAAACAAACACACACACGTTCATTTTTATATATTAGATTGAACATTTATTTCCATCAGACAAACTTATCGGATAGAAATTCCCCATTCACGATGAGTTCTATTGCATGCGATGGACTGATACGATAAAACTCATCGTGAGTTGTAGGCTTAAGGGGTCAATCAGCAGGTACGAAAAAAGATCCTCACTGCCAGCCTAGTTAGCTTAGTTGGTAGCGCGTCTGCCTTGTAAGCGCTAGGCCGCGGGTTCGATTCCCGCCCAGGGCGGATTTTACCCTGACCACTCAAAAATCAACTACAAACTGAACTATCTCAGAAACTAACTGCCACCGATCATCTACTCAAGGAAAACTTGTCCAAGGTAAGTTCTATGTACTACTTGAGTGAATGACTTCACTCAAGAACCAACTACAAACTGAACTATCTCAGAAACTAACTGCCACCGATCATCTACTCAAGGAAAACTTGTCCAAGGAAAGTTATAGCTACTGCTTGAGTGAATGATTCTACTCAAGAACCAACTTCAAACTGAACTATGTCAGAAACTAACTGCTACTGACCTTCTACTCAAGGAAAACTTGTCCAAGGTAAGTTATAGGTACTACTTGAGTGAATGACCTCACTCAAGAACCAACTACAAACTGAACTATCTCAGAAACTAACTGCCACCGATCATCTACTCAAGGAAAACCTTTCCAAGGAAAGTTGAAGATATGCTTGAGTGAATAACTCCACTCAAGAATCAACTACAAACTGAACTATCTCAAAAACTAACTGCCACCGACCATCTACTCAAGGAAAACCTGTCCAAGGTAAGTTGAATCTATGCTTGAGTGAATGACAACCACTAATTTTCCCTATGTAGGCTCTAGTTTTCCGTTTTTGGGCTCTAATTTTTCTCATTTAGACTCTAATTTTTTCTTGTATCTGCTATACACCGGGGTGATGGTCTCTAGCTCTAGCCATGTTAAATTGGCTCGCTCGTCCTGAACCGCAGAACCCTGATGGAATAAGGTTCGTTCTCGGAACGACTGCCTTTTTCCTATCCTGTCTTCCTTCTCTCTTCGCTTTCGGAATAATGAGACCTTAGCAGTTACAGTTCCCTCTGTCAAACCTCTTTGATTTAGGCTCTAATTTTCTCCATTTAGGCTCTAATTTTCCCCATTAAACTCAAAAATTTTCCTATTTGGGTTCTAATTTTCCCTATTTGAGCTCTAATTTTCCGCATTTGAGCTCTAATTTTCCCCGTGTGGGCCCGAAATTCGTCGAACTAAAAATTTAGGCTCTAATTTTCTCCATTTAGGCTCTAATTTTCCCCATTAAACTCAAAAATTTTCCTATTTGGGTTCTAATTTTCCCTATTTTAGCTCTAATTTTCCGCATTTGAGCTCTAATTTTCCGCGTTTGAGCTCTAATTTTTCCCGTGTGGGCCCGAAATTCGTCGAACTAAATCTTGTATAACTTGAATCTGAATTCGTTCGTTCACTTACCCAGCCTGTTAACTTCGCTTCCCGCAGGTCGTACAAAGCAAAACCGTTCTAGACACGATTACAAATGCCGTTCTGCAGAATCTTCAGATGAACATGCGAGAATGTTTCAAGGAATATTTCCGTAAATCTCTTCCCGACTATCAGAAAGCCTCGCACGCCATGTTCAAACAACTGAGTGAAACTTTCGAGCAAGGTAGTATTCAATATATAAAAAAATAATGAGAAATGAGTGTTTCATCGCCGTTTTACTTTGTAGCAATGAAACAACGTAGCATGCCTGTCCCGTAGTATGCCTCTCATCAGATGTGCCATAAAACACATTATACTTCCCTGTTAGGTGATTGGTCAACACGAGAACACCAGAAAGTAACCCGTTGAAATACATATTTGCAATCGGAAAAAGAGTGTACATTTTTTGTCGATGCGAAACACATTATACTTCCCTGTTAGGTGATTGGTCAACACGAGAACACCAGAAAGTAACCCGTTGAAATACATATTTGCAATCGGAAAACGAGTGCACATTTTTTGTCGATGCACAAAGACTGACTAGCTTGGAACCTAGCACCAGGGTTCTCCCATCGAGTATCCCCTACTAGATTTCCCCCTCAGCCTTTCGGAGTGTATATAAAAAAGAAATGAGTGTTTCATCGCCGTTTTACTTTGTAGCAATGAAACAACTGCTACATTAGACGCGTGTGGTCTGTGTCGTAGCATGCCTGTCCCGTAGTATGCCTCTCATCAGATGGGCCATAAAACACATTATACTTCCCTGTTAGGTGATTGGTCAACACGAGAACACCAGAAAATAACCCGTCGAAATACATATTTGCAATCGGAAAACGAGTGCACATTTTTCGTCGATGCGATGGTGGGATTCGAACCCCGGGAACTTCTGCATGACAAGCAAGCGCGTTACCAATGGGCTAGTGGTAATCATTTATTTCACTTCGCTAATTATTTATTAATTCTCTCCATTTCCAGGGGTGCGCGCTATTCTGGCTGGAGTAGAAGCAAACTCAGAGTCAGTGAGTAAGCAAACACTCGAGTGTGTAAGCAAAGTGCATCAATTATCAGAGAATCTGAACACAACCCATCGGAATCTGAACGTAGCCTTCTCCCAATCTTTACTCAGGTATGCATAAAACATCTAACCAGGTCGCAGTGTTATAGGGCTTTAATACATACCCGATGGCCCTACTTATGCATAAAACATCTAACCAGGTCGCAGTGTTATAGGGCTTTAATACATACCCGATGGCCCTACTTATATTCAATTCAATTCAATTCAATTCAATCTTTATTGTATTGTTAATACACATTATATACAATTTACAATGTCGATGCGATGGTGGGATTCGAACCCGGGAACTTCTGCATGGCAAGCAAGCGCGTTACCAATGGGCTAGTGATTATTTATTTATATTTATTAGAGTGTAAATATAAATAAATAAAATATATAGGTATCAAAAAAAAGTCAAAATTTCGTTTTCTAGAGATGTACACATGTGGGTTGTAAAACCATAAAATATTGAGGGATTATACATGATATACATGAACATTTTTACTTTATTTTTGATTTTGAATCTGGACCTATCCTACTGGGAACTTGGTCCAAGAGTTGAGAATTGAATCAAAATTTTACGCAAATTAGTTGTTTTTTTGGGTAAAATTTTTGCACTATTCAATGTTAAAATATTTGATTTTTTTTTTTTTTCAATAATAAATTTTGTCTGTGTAAATTTACCGTGTAAAAAGTAAACGTTTCTTTGTACAGACATATTGTTTTCTTGACTAGAAATAAAAGAGGATTCTTCTTCACTGAAACACAAACTTTTGTTGACTTCAAGTGAGCTTAGATTCTAAACCGTGAGAGCCAGCCTAGTTAGCTTAGTTGGTAGTGCGTCTGCCTTGTAAGCGCTAGGCCGCGGGTTCGATTCCCGCCCGAGGCGGATTTTATCCTGATGGGATAATGTTCGCTCTCGGAACGGCTGGCTTCCTCTCAATTTACAAATAATCACTCAATTTACAATAAACGATGACGAAAAACAGGTATAACTAGAGACTATGTTTACATCAATACCAAAGTATATCTATCCTATCACTGGTAATCATGGATTATGTAGCCTCCTGTAGTCTATGCCGTAATGTGTCTCTCGTCAGACGGGCGAAAAAAGACAATACCTCACATTTTATTGCTAGGTCAACACGAGAACAATAATAGGTTCTTGAGTGAGTAAGTCTAATTAATACAACTTTCGTTGACTTTGGAAATCGAACCAGGGACCATCTAAACAAGTACTCTATTACTGGACTAACCGTGTTCCCTGATGTTATGCTTCGCAGTAACTCCAATGACAAACAATTTACAAATAATCACTCAATTTACAATAAACGATGACGAAAAACAGGTATAACTAGAGACTATGTTTACATCAATACCAAAGTATGTCTATCCTATCACTGGTAATCATGGATTATGTAGCCTCCTGTAGTCTATGTCGTAATGTGTCTCTCGTGAGACGGGCGAAAAAAGACAATACCTCACATTTTATTGCTGGGTCAACACGAGAACAATAATAGGTTCTTGAGTGGAAGGTAACCACTTGGCGAGGTTAACGCCGGAGGCGTTCTCTACCACCTAACCCTTAGAGCTCTATTATTTTGTGATCAAACAGGGAGGATACAACATACCAGCCTGAAATTTCCCTTTCTAAAGAAATAATAATAAAAAAAACATAAGTGCGAAGGGCATCCACTCGTAAAAATTTTGTACCCAAAACCAGATGTCAGCCCAAAGCAATGACCCCAGGGTTGATTGAGAGGCTGACGAAAAACGCCGACCCCGTCTGAACACGGGAAGAAGAAAAAGAAGATTTAAAACGGGATTGATTTTCTCTTTCAGTCTCGAGAACAACATCAATGATACGCTGACCAAGCACCTCTCATCTCAGAAAGCAGCATATTGGGAAAATCCTACAATGCTGCAGTGAGCACCAAAGTTGTGACATAATAACACAAAGAAATTGCATTTACATTTACATTACATATTTCTATTGCTTACCTTCTCTGTAATAATATTCTGCACAGCCTGTGTGATTTGAGATACTAGGAGTTCTTGAGATCTTCTATCTTCCACACTGTCCTTGTTACTAACTGATTCTCGTGCCAGCAGTTCCACTCGTTTCTCCAGTGCGGCCAATTGCGCCCCGTGTGCCTCGATGGCGGCATTGCTTTGCTGCACGATTGTCACCGTGGTGCTCACCTGTTGGGGAACAATAATAACGTTAGGAATAGAAAAGGACTGAGGGGAAAATATTAGAAGGATATATGTATTTCTTTAGAAATTCTAAAATTTAGACATCTGCTTCTTATCTTCTGGAAACAGGTTACTATGTCAAGTAACATGATAAAGAATGATAGGTATGTACTATGTTTTCACTTGTTATTTTCACATACACACATTTCACAGTTATGTTATCCAAGATACATATTTCAAGCACGTGTAAAAATTCGGGTCAGACTGACTGACAATATCAACAATATTTTCGTTGAAAATAGAGAGCCAACTAGAAAACCAAATAGGGAAGACGGTATAATAATAATAATAGACTCTTGAGTGGAAGGCAACCACTAGGCGAGGTTAATGCCTTAGGCGTTCTCTACCACCTAACCCTTAGATCTCCATTATTATGTGGTCAAATTCTCAAATAAATGAGGATAAAATTCCATACCTCGGCTGGGATCGAACCAACGCCCTCCTGATTACCAGGCGAGCGTCTTGACCACTACGCCACCGAGGCAGGTTATTGACTGGAGGATCTGAATCATCACAATCCCGGTTGGGTTGAAGAGCACATTAAGTAAGAATCCTGCCATTGAAGCCTTAAGGAAATCATCAGGGACAACCGTTATCTGTCCACTGCTGGACAAAGGTCTCTTCTTCATTCCTCCATTGGATTCTATCCTACGCTTTATGCACCCAGTTACTACCACTGAACATTCTCATCGTATCCACCCCCTATAACATTATGACCTTTAGTATGGGTAATCTAACTTTAATTTGAAGATAAGTACCTAATCCATCCTTAAGATATTTTATATTAGGTGTATTCTTAGTCGTTTATTAATTATCAAACTGTGAATTATTTAACATGTATTGTAAAATTGTTATTACAAATAAATAAAGTATCATTACAAATTACCTTCTTACCCCGAGTTTTTTGTAATTTTGTCAGGAGACCCTAGAGATTAGAAGTGGATTCAACTGTTTTCAATGTGTTCTTTTTACTGTCCTTTATATCCTGGCAGGTTTCTAGATTGATAGTGAAATAGAGTGTCCTTATTGTTATTTTTAGTTTGGCGCTATAATTATCTTAAAACATGTTGTTCGCGATGTGTCCTACTTTTGAAAGTGGATGATGGTATACTTTAACTTTTTATTTGACTCAACATAACTTTGTTTTATGTGGAACTCGAAGATTTTGTATGCGTCTGTCCGTTTAGTGCACGATAACTCTTAAATGGTGAGTTCGATTTTAATTAAATTGATCCTTTTAAAAGAGGGGGGCGAAGCCCCCCTCCCGAGCACGAAGTGCGAGTTATTATATAAAACTCTAAATCCGAAGCGTTAGTGATCCACAACCTCAGGCTAGCCACTCACTATCAGGTAGACCTGACAGCAGGTGCACCTGATGAGGTCTACCTGATAGTGTGTGTGCTCATCAGGTGTTAAGTATTATACCTGATTAGGTGTACCTGTCAGGTCTACCTGATAGTGAGTGTGCTCATCAGGTGTTAGGTATTATACCTGATCAGGTGTACCTGTCAGGTCTACCTGATAGTGAGTGTGCTCATCAGGTGTTAGGTATTATACCTGATCCGGTGTACCAGTCAGATCTATCTGATAGTGAGTGTGCTCATCAGATGTTAGGTATTATACCTGATCAGGTATACCTGTCAGGTCTATCTGATAGTGAATCATATATATATATATATATATATAAAAAAAATCGCTTGTTTTAATTATTGCAAGGTAATGCATTGTTAAATTCCTCTATCTATTAGACTATAGAGCTGAGGGCAAAATAAAATCTGCTCTAAGCTCTCCCCTCCACTCTGTAACCTAATGTAAAGTGACTAGAAATTAGAAATCTGGCGATTGCGTTATCAATTTTATTATCAAGCATTCTTGCCATTCCTTTGACTTGAGACACTCAGGATGTGTGAGTGCTCTCCCTTGTCACACACGAGAAGCTTTGTATCCGAGTATAGTACAGCACAACACTCAACACGAATCGTCACAGCAGTCGCTATCACACGGGTTACAACAAGGCTTTGGCTTTTTACATACTAGTTCGTAAGTCTTCTTGTTATTCTTCGTCTTACACCGGAGCGTACAGCAGTATTCCTCACAGCAAGATTCACAAGGGTCACAGCAAGAATCACAAGGGTCACAGCAAGGATCACAAGGGTCACAGCAAGGATCACAAGGATCGCAGCAAGAATCGCAAGAGTCGCAACAGGGGTCACAAGGGTCACAACACGGGTCGCACGGCTCACAGCAGGACTTGCACGGTTCACAGGAAGGACCACACGGGCAGGGACAGACAATCTTGCACTTGCAACAGTAGGTCGGGAATCCGCAAGGACACTTGAACAATTGAGCATCTTGAAGACGTCTACGGAAACAAAAGAATCCACACCTCATATCAATGTTGTGCCTGATAATCTAGACGAGAGTTTTTTGAATGCGTTACCAGAAGATATCAGGCAGGAAGTATTAGATGATTTATGTAGACAACAAAGCGTGTTGAGTCGTGAACAAAATACTACTGAACCTTTAGCACAAGACATTATATGCGCTGATTCCCATACATTAGTAAGAACACCTAGTCCAAGCCCTATTCTAGACATGTCAACCTCTATCTTAGATACTACAACATCGCATATACTCAGCTCTAACGTAAGTCTGCAGGAGATGCGTACCATGCTAAGAGAATGGATGTGTGAGTCACAACCTGAGCCTAGTGATATTGAAATGTTCTCGGAATATTTAAGTAACCTAGTCGAGGAGAGGCATCTGAATCCTATTGTCATCTTGCTGAGGTTTCTAAGGAGACATGTTGGGAAGAAGGAAAGTACTGTGTGGGCGGAAGCTTACCAAGAAATGCTGAGCTGTGTACAGTCTGCTATGAAACACAAGTATGGGCATGAGCTCAGAATTTAGGTCGCGATTTTTTCCAAAAGCTCTAATCTAGAGTATTAAACTGCTTCAAAGATTTATGTTTTTTTTTATCTATTACGAATCAATCGAGCATTTAGTTTCAGAATTTCGTTAGTTTGATTTACGACTGTCTCTTTGTGACTGTACCAAGAAAAAAATAAAATAAAATTACTGTGTTTAATTTAAAGTAATAACTGAACATAGTTTTATTTTTCTTTGAAAAAAAGAAAACGAAGTACTGTACAAAAGGAATAATAAAATAAGACAAAGTAATAAATAATATAATGTTTAAACATTAGTAGGTAAAAAACAAAAAGAGATTTCCTTCAAGGTAATTTAGATGTTCAGTTACTTAGGGTAGATCTAAACAAAGGGTAACACCAATAACATATAAAAACAAGTGCTTTGATTCTGAGTGTTAGAATAGTAAACGTATCTCACAGAGGGTATTGACAAAAAATTATAAAAAATTCATTTTGTAAGTAAAAGTAAACTCTGCCGGGAAAATAAAACAACTATAAAAATTTCATTGACATTGGTAATAATATTCTACAGGTATTAGGGCGTAAAAATGGGTCAGAACATCAGTGATTCAAACCAACACTCTGGGGTGAATTTGGTCTGAAACTTATCATTGAACTACCTAAATAAATAAGGCCCTCGGATTGTAATTGAGATAGGGTATTTTGAATATAAATCTATTGACATTGAGGCCACAGACCACAGTAAAGAAAGTTAAACATGATGGTTCCAGGGGGAGAATACAATGAATTTTACTTACCTCGAAAATAATTTTTTTTGTTCATTAAATATTTTCTAGACGCGAAATGAAAAATATTTTTTTTAATTTTTGGGTGAGACAGTTCTTTTTAAACGTCTTTGAATGAAAAAATGTCTCCTGATGGATTCATTAAAAAGTTTACCGTCAAACACAGAGCACAATGGACAAACAGGATCACTCACCTTCTTAAACATTTGATCATACTCGACTATAATCTTCACCAGGACTTGAGTTTCCGAGTAATCCTTCTCAATATATCTCTCCTCGCCACAGATCACTCGAATAGCCAAACCAGGTCCGGGGAACGGGTGCCTCATGACAACCTCAGGAGTTAAACCTAAATCTAAACCTAGCTTGCGGACCTGAAATCAAACAGATGGGAAAGTAATTAGTAGGTCATGTTGTTCTTGTTTACAAATGCAAAGGAATAAATTAGCTATTAGGTCATTTTCCTACGCGCGTCCCAATATCACTGCTAGCTTCCACGGCAGAACAATTTATTAAGTGTGCAGTACTGCAGTATTCATGGGTGTTTGCTGTGAGCATAAAGGGCAGTTAGTATGTAATCCACCAGGGCCTAAATTCTACCATCCTCAATCAGTCCTAGGGTGATCGCTTTTGGGCTGACATTTGGTTTTGGCTACAAATTTTTACCCTTCGCACTCAACATTTGCTGATTCTTAGCCAGGGAAATTTCAGGCTGGTATGCTCCCTGTTTAAAGACTCCAGCCAGACCACTCCCTCTTCCCTCCATTACAGTTCCCTCTATTAAACCTCTTAAACACTCTACTTACCTCATCTTTGTGGAAGTCTTTGAGGGGCTCAATAACTTTGCCCTGTTCTCTGAGAGCGCGGATCAGCGGACTATCGTTGTGATGAGTCTTGATAACATCGGCCTTGTTGCTAGCCAGATGAGAGGCGGACTCTATGAGGTCTGGCCTGAGGGTGCCCTGGCACAGGAGAGTCTGGTTGGGGTCTAGCTTTAGCTCCTCCATCACCTGGTATAACAAATATTGTTACGGTGGATTGCACCAATAATTTCTCAGCTCTTGGAAGGCCTGTTAAGCTAACAGTCTGTAAGGTGACATTTGATATCTTTGTGGATGTTTGCCATGTGGAGGACACATGATACGTATATTATAGGCTCAACAGAGCTGTTAATCTAACAGGCTGTTACGAGCTAAAAAGTAGGTTGGTGAAACCCACCCTTAAACATTTTAATCAAACTTTATATACAAGATAATATTTACATCTAAATTATCGTGGTTTATTTGTGGTGAAACAGAAAGCTCTGGTCTGGCCTGAGGGTGCCCTGGCACAGGAGAGTCTGGTTGGGGTCTAGCTTTAGCTCCTCCATCACCTGGTATAACAAATATTGTTAGGGTGGATATCACCAATAATTTTTCAGCTCTTGGAAGGCCTGTTAAGCTAACAGTCTGTAAGGTCACATTTGATATCTTTGTGGATGTTTGCCATGTGGAGGACACATGACATATTATAGGCTCAACAAGGCTGTTAATCTAACAGGCTGTTACGAGCTAAAAAGTAGGTTGGTGAAACCCACCCTTACTTAAACATTTTAATCAAACTTTATTTACAAGATAATATTTACATCTAAATTATCGTGGTTTATTTGTGGTAAAACAGAAAGCTCCTTCACATTTTTTGTGGACATCACAGCATTACTAAGGCCAGTCACTTACTATCAGGTAGACCTGATCAGGTCCGCCTGTCAGGTCTACCTAATACCTGATAGTGAGTGGCTGGCCTAAGAGCCTCCTTTTTATTCTGGTAATGCCGCCACTGATAAAGTTGGGTAAGTATAAGTACCACAAAATTGTAGGGTTTTTACGGGATTTAATTATGTATTATTTTTGAAATGAAGGGAAGTAACTAATACAATTCACAAGGTTAATTCCCTTCATTTCAAAAATATAAATGGACATTCACAAAGTTATCTTACAGAGTCCTCCGTCAAGATTTAATTATTATTGTTTCATTGGCCGTTTTGTTTTGATGAGTCATCTGAATAAGGAACCAAACTGTCCGAGTGTTTTGGCCAGGAGCTTGTTCAAGATTTAAGTAGTACTTGTTCAGAAGTCACGTCAATGGAAAACTGCTACAAATAGGAGTTGTCACAAATGAGCAGTGACCAGTGTTATTATTAGGGTTAGGTTAAACGCAAAATGGAGCTTTCTTCTGAATAATTACCAAGAGTTGGGTCATGAGAAATTAGCGAAAGTAGCGGCATTTTTGGAATCATGCTTTATTTTATAAAGCTAACCAGGTGAATCATTCTGAATAATTTAGAAATACTGAAAATCGCCCCATTGTTGCAAAACGTTTTTTGTCAGCCTCTTAATCAGCCCTTAGGGTGATTGCTTTGGACACTACGAAAATTTTACGAGTGGATGCCGTTCACACTCAACCTTAGCTATTTCTTTCGCAAGGGAAATAGCTGGGGATGTGAGCAGCGGTAGTTCTCCCAGTCGAGAAGTTGAAGAAATCATGCAGCCTTATACTGACGTTACCACGTGAGTCCAATACCATAGCGATCTTCTAGAATAGGACTATGCAACCTCCGTGGCCGAGTGGGTATCACACTCTGGAGGTCTCGGGTTCCATTCCGGGCGGTGTTGAAGTTTTTTCGGCTCTGTAAAAAGAAAGAAAAATTATAGAAATGTCAGAAATAGTAAAGGAGGTTATTAGTAATGCTGTGATATCAACAAAAAAATTGTGAAGAAGCTCTCAGCTTCACCACAAATAAATCGTGGTTTAGATTTTTTTACACTATCTTGTGGAATCTCTGTCTAGGGGACGTTAAACAGAGAGTAGACTAGCATCTGGCTGTGCGACTATAAACAGAGAGGAGAGCAGCTAACCCTAACCAGCCTAGCTAGCTGGCAGTTCTTCAAAGGGTTCTCTCTTTACTTTCAAAGAACAAGCCCAAGTCCTCACGATCCACGATGATTGACTGCGGCTCAGGACGAGCCAATTAAACATGGCTAGAGATAGAGTCCGTCACCCCGGTGTATGGCTGATAAAAAAAGATATCTTCTCTTTATTATGCCATTACCATTCGGCTACAACAACAAGAACAACAACAACAACAAGAACAACAACAACAACAACAACAACAAGAAATATAAGTGCAAATTTTTACATATTCATTGCATTGAAAAAAAGAGTTCATTGCAAAAAAGCGCAAGTCTAATTAATACAATTTTCGTCGACTTTGGAAATCGAACCAGGGACCATCTAAACAAGTACTCTATTACTGGACTAACCGTGTCCCCTGGTGTTATGTTTCGCAGTAACTCCAATGACAAAGGACAAGATGGTCCTGTAGATAATACAGATTGGCCTGACGCTCCTCCAGTACACAAAGTCAAACCTGAGAAGAAAACCCCAGTAATAGAAACCCAACCTAAGAAACGGTAAGTAAAGCTACATTGAGCATGGTGAGTAATCGAATGGGTGACTTGAAAAAATAAGAAGTTTTTATAGAGGGAACTGTAAAAAACGAAGGTCCCACTGTCCCTAAAGCGAAGAGACTATGAGGACAACATGGGAGAAGAGAAAGCTAGGCGTTCCGAGAAGAATAAAGTTCGCCCCGTGATCTAATGCTTAATAACTCCACTTAAATTTTTAACAGATACTATAGTTATTTATTTTGAGAATCAACCACAGAAAAACATAGTAATTTAAGATTACAAGCCAAACACCTCGTCAAATCTGTCTCTAGTTGGGAAGGTCCCCTCCACACTTGCCCCATTCCCGCGCTGGACGGCCAAACCAATCCTTTGGTAGAGGAAGGATTTCGCCTTCACGTCACCTGTCTTTTCGCAGAGCCGGTTCCCAATAATACAAACCTTATCCAGGACGGGTACATCTTCAAAGGTCTCGCTCTGGAGACAATGGACCCGTTCTGCAACGAGATGAAAATTTTCATTGATGATATTGGGAACCGGCTCTTTTAACAGATAGTTTTTCACAGCCGTTTTTATTTCGTAGCAATGAAACAACTGCTACATTAGACGCATGTGGCCTGCGTTTTAGACGCATGTGGCCTGTGTTGTAGCATGCCCATCCCGTAGTATGTCTCTCATCAGATGGGCGAGAAGAGACACAATACTTCCCATTTAGGAGCTGGGTCAACACAAGAACACCAGGAAGTAACCCATTTAAATATTTGTAATCGAAAAACGAGTACAAGTTTTAACATTTTTAACTAAATATATAACGTCGTGGTTATTTCAGTGCGTACAATGGAGGGCCTATGTTTAATGAAGATAGTCATATTGGCGGAGGTGTTCCAGATCCTGCTTTGGAGACCATAGTGCTCAGCCTACAGAAGATGGCAGCAACCATACAAACACTTAGCAGTCAGGTATGTATGATCCATTCACTTGAAGCATGTATGTAGGTACACTTGAGTGTGAAAAAATCAGGAGTTTGTATTAGTTTGTATTTCCATTTTTTACCTACATACTCTAAAAGTAAAAAAAAAAAATCTCACATAACGCTGCCTTCCAACAGGTAGGTAGACTGGAGGTTCTGGGTTCAAATCCCGCGCCAAGTTAATTAAACCTAGAAGAAACCTCTCCATCGTAGTGTTTTGATTCTTCTACTTTTACATTTTTTTTAATCTGGTAATGCCGCCACTGGTCGCAACTCGATTAAAGTAGCTACTCAATTGTCCTGACGAGACCGTGTGAAGAGGTGTATTCTAAGAATTGAACCCGTGGTCTGCGGTGTGCAAAACCACGTGTGATACCCACTCGGGCTCGGAGATTTTGAAATTTAAATTTTGACAACAGTGAGAATTTCAGAAACCAGGCAAATTGTGACTATATTTTAGGTCCACAGGCAAATCGATTACTATTTTTTTTTTAATTCCAGGCCCTTACTGCACAGAACCTATCTCTTGTATTGTACGTATGTGAGAATGTAGACCCATCTACTCTGTTTGATATAAACCCTTGTCCTCTGGAACAACCCGTGCTTATATCTCTTATACAACAGATCGGAGGAGATTTGGCCAACCAGAGTATACTCAAGTGCTCGTAAGTATAAAATACATAGCAGGTTGCCTGTGCTTTGTCAGGGAAAATTGATCATAACTCGAGAACCTGAACCGATTTCGGCAAAATCCTACCAAATTTCAGTTTTTTAGGAGTTGGGGTTCTGGGAGGATACCGGCCTGAAATCCCCCTCAATCTTTGCCAACGAAATAGCAAGGTTCAAGTGCGAAAGGCATCCACTCGTAATTTTTTTTGTAGCCAAAACCAAATGTCAGCCCAAAGCAATCACCCTAGTTAGGGCTGATTGAGAAGCTGACGAAAAACGCCGCGGAGGATCTAGATTCTAGACATTGCTACAACTTACCTGATATCTGATAGAAAAACCCCCACACACGGTAGGGATAAGTTCAACTGATACGATAAAAATATTGAATGGCCGTTCAATTAGGCCGTTCAATAGGCATGGCCGTTCAATAGGCATGGCCGTTCATGTCACTCATCCATTTAATGGTCTTGCTCGGCGTAGCTTAACAAAAACGAACCGGAAAATAGCCTATAACCTTCAAGGGAGTGCAAGTAATAAGTTGACGAAGTTTTATAGCAATCGGATGAGCGGTTTGGCCAAGCATAAAGTTCGAACAAACAAACACACACACATTCATTTTTATATATTAGATTGAGCATTTATTTCCATCAGACAAACTTATCGGATAGAAATTCCCCATTCACGATGAGTTCTATTGCATGCGATGGACTGATACGATAAAACTCATCGTGAGTTGTAGGCTTAAGGGGTCAATCAGCAGGTACGAAAAAAGATCCTCACTGCCAGCCTAGAATAATTTAGAGTCGAGTTTTTTTTTTTTTTTTTTTGTACGCTTCCATTAATTAACTGACCTTTGTGAACTGACCTCAAATTTTACTTTTTTAATACCAGAGGTTCTTACATGAGCTCTCTCGTCCAACCACCATTTAGCTGCCTTCACCCAACCATGAAACTTCTTGCACAATTTACTTGATAACTAGAAGTAATATTTAAAGCTTTAGGTAAATAAAATTTCAAATTCAGACTTATATTAATTTTAGGTAGGTAATTAGGTGATTTAAAACATAACACGCCTGTGTAAAGCAAAAGAAAAGTTTTATAATTTAGTGTTTCCTCATTATTCAAACACGATTCTTGGAATCTCAACCGAAATCTAAAAAAGTAAAAAGAGAGAGAAAAATAATAATAATAAAATAAAAAATAAAGGAAAAAGAAAGTAAAAAAATAATAATAAAAGGTAACATAAAAAGTGCAAAAGTAAATCGAATATCGATAGGTCGTCAATATTTTTCCGATTTCGCGCGGACAAAAACATGGGTTAGGTTCCCTCTGGACCGGTTTCGGTGTAGGCGTACCATGCAGACAGTCCCGGGTTCGAGTCCCGCCCGAGGATGACCTCTGATCGTGTTGGAGAGCCGGTTAAATTTCTGCTCGGAGTTCCTGCTAAGTGTGGGAGGGTACCGGATATTGTCGTCTTGAAACATAGACTTGATGTAAACGAATCTTTGGTGACGTCTCCTGCTGCTTCTAGTATGTATTTGAAAGGTAATAATAATATTCTTCTTCCTCACCTATTCCCGTGTTCAGACGGGGTTGGCGTTTTTCGCCAGCATCTCAATCAGCCCTATGGTGATTGCTTTGGGCGGACAATGGAGCAGTTGCAATTGGGAAAATATTATTAATAAAAGGTCGATTCCTACGTAAAAAGTTGTGAAAAATTCGAATCTGAGGTCAAAACTCCAAAAAAGTAACTTTAAAAGGTCGAAAATTCAATTTTTAATTGCCGTTCCAATGACAAAGTTCAAAGAGTTGTGACGTCAGACTTAACATCAAAATGCGCAGAAACGCTTGCGCACAAACAAACGAAGCGGGAGTCATGAATTATGACGTCATCAAACTTCACGATTTACCTGTATTTTTTAAATCGATTAATCTCGGTATCTAGAAGTCTTAGAAGAAAAAGAAAAATTCCGCTGGTCCTCATTTTTCCTGCTCTATGACTTTGAAACATCACCCAAGTAAGCGCAACTGATCTATTTCAATGCTACTAATAATATTATGCACTTTGTCTCTTCCTAGGTAGGTATTTCTCTCCCCTTCTCCAATCTCTGTTTCTCCCTTCTTTAAGAGCCATGTTAGCCAGCCTAGTTACGAGTAACTTCCAGGGTAGCGTGCCTGCCTTGTTAGCGCTAGGCCATTGATTCCAAACCACCCGGAGCCGACTTTATCTTAAATACATAGATAAGATTCGTTCTCGGAACGGCTGGATTTCTCCTATCCTGTCCTTCGGAAAAACTTCTTGAAAAAAAAAAAAATAATAATAATAAAAAAAAAAAAAATAAATAAAAATAAAATAAAAGGAAAACAAAGAGTAAAAATGTAATCTGGGGGGTGTATTCAAAAGAAGACTTTTCATAATTTTGAAGAACCCCTGATTTGTTCAAAAAATCTTAACATAGTTTCAACAATATCCATACTATGTAATGGAATTATGTCACCTATATGTACTAATAGTTAAACAAAATTTTGCATTACATGCGGCACGTTTTTTACATTCTGGAACGAAAAATTTTCGGTCAAAAATGAAATTCGAAGAAAAAGCGACGAATAACAACATTACCGCCTAACCTACATGACAGTTTTTATTCTGACGACAAATTTATGGGACTTATCAGAAAAAAATGGGACATTATTTCTCATGTTGAAGAAGCAAAAGAAGAGGAGGAAGAAGAAGAAAAAGCAGAAGACCAAGAGCAGGAGGAGGAGGAGGAGGAGTAGTAGTAGAGGAGGAGGAGTAGTAGTAGAGGAAGAAGAGAAAGAATAAGATAAAATCGGGGACACTTTGGTGACAATTTGTATTTGTACACTATTCTGTGAGCTCCCAACTCCCAATTCATTGAATTTAACCCAGCCTCAGTCTAAGTCTGAGTCCCAATTTATAACAAAATCGTTATCAGATTCAATTCCTAGAACACAAGGCTGGCTAGAAGCTAAACACCTCGATGACAGCCAAGTCTTTGGAATCATTCCAACATCCAAATACTGTCCAAAATGAAGTTTTTTCTTTTCTGCTGAATTTTGTCGAACGAAAAATTTCCATAACCTCCATGCTGAGGTTTCAAATTTCGTCTTAGACTTTTCTTCTTCTAAAATCGAAATGGAATAACTACCTAGGTAGGTACGGTACAAACAAATCTTTGAATTGCCAACTCGATTTTGAAGCTAACTGGACTGGAATGTTACTGGAGTCTGGACCCCAATTGTGTTTACACGAGTCCAGTAGTTGGACTTCTTACTGGCCTGTGTAATCTTCAATTTGCCAGCCTAGTTAGCTTAGTTGGTAGTGCGTCTGCCTTGTAAGCGCTAGGCCGCGGGTTCGATTCCCGCCCGGGGCGGATTTTATCCTGATGGGATAATGTTCGTTCTCGCGGAACGGCTGGCTTTCTCCTATCCTGTCTTCCTTCTCTCTTCGATTTCGGGACGATAAGACCATAGCAGTTACAGTTCCCTCTGTCAAACCTCTTCAAAAAAAAAATAAATAAATAAAATAAAAATAAAAAAATAGCTGGTATCCTCCATGTTTAAAATCCTCCAGCCAGACAGAATCATTATCGAAGGTAACATAAAATGTATAGACCTAGGGGTTGGTCGTGTGATATAACTCTTTGCTAAAGGGTTCAGTCTTCGTTCTACACCACTATGGGACTGGAGTCAAAACAGTTTTTCTTAACTGATTTTCCCCTCAGCTTATCAATCAAACCTTGACGTAGTCAATTTTTTTGTTGACATTTTCGTGTTTGTTAAAATTGTGAAACGAATTAATTTTTACCAAGTTTATGTTTATTGAAAGTATTCAGTTTCATAGCTGTGTGAAAATATTTTTTGAAACCCGTAGAATTGTAGAATAGAGAGAGCTTTTTTGGAGAGGTTTGATCGAGGGATCTGCTGAAGTCGTGTCCTCCCGAAAGTAAAGAGAGAAGGAAGACAGGATAGGAGAAAGCCAGCCGTTCCGAGAACGAACCTTATCTGTTTAGGATAAAGTACGACCTGCGGGAATCAAATCTGTTTAATCTAACTAGGCCGTCCGATAGAGAGAAAAGCAATAAATTAGGTATTAGGGACTCCTATCCAGACAAATCACAATTCCCTATGTCAAACCTTAAAAAACAAACCAACAAAAATCTACCAATACTGATACGTAGTGATCTGTTTTATCAACCTGCATGAATCCAGTACTGACAAGGCGCCAAGAAAATAACTGATTTAAAAAAAATAAATAATAATAATAATACTAATAATGCAAATGAAAGTACATAATAATAAATACCTAATTAATTAAATACTAAAAAACTGCGAGAATTCAAAGCAAAGAAACTCAATTGTTCCCTGTTGACGCACCCCAATAAATTTTATTAAACAAATAATAATAAAAATAAAAACTTAACTCTCTCGTGCGTTCACCTGATTGGACAATTTCCCGGGGGTTCCGTCATGATCCCCAGTTGGGTGGGTGACATTTGTGCCGCAACACTGGCGCTGGTTCTAATCAAGGGCGCCATCTGGCATTATGTGTGCAAGTATAAGCGGTTGCAGCTGAAGGCGCGCATGCGAGCTCGGGAAGAATGCTGATGGAGCCCCTGTTGAAATGGAAGGGGGAGAAGAAGAAGATGGAGAAGGAGGAGGAGAAGGAGAAGAAGGAGAAGAAGGAGAAGAAGAAGAAGAAGAAGAAGAAGAAGAAGAAGAAGAAGAAGAAGAAGAAGAAGAAGAAGAAGAAGAAGGAGAAGAAGAAGAAGAAGAAGAAAAAGAAATTTCAATGCCGTTAATCATAATCATAATGACTAATGAGAAAGAAGAAAGGAATTTTAACTTTACACAGTTGAACCTGTGAACAATACTTAAATGACCAACTTCAGTGGTGGCCATGGCTACATGTACTTTTCCAAGTGCAAACTTGTCCATGGAATGTGTCAAGGAAAAGAGAAATTTTATGTATTTGAGATCGGAATACAAGCTTACTATTCCTTACCTTACCCACTTACTTCCATGTGTTTTTATTTAATTTTCTCTGTAAGACTAAGAACAGAGTTGAGCGGAGAGCATCGAACATCGAGCACATAGAGGGAATTGACGAACAAAATCGCATATAGTTTCCGGCGGTTTTTCCGCTGCCAAAAGTTCTCCCCTCTTCAAAAAAAAAAAAAATAAATAAAAATAAAATAAAAAAAAAATTAAATTAAATTTAAAAACAAAAATAAAAAAAAATAGCTGGTAGGTATCCTCCATGTTTAAAATCCTCCAGCCAGACAGAATCACGAATCACTGAATCACTCTCGAAGGTAACATAAAATGTATAGACCTAGGGGTTGGTCGTGTGATGTAACTCTTTGCTAAAGGGCTCAGTCTTCGTTCTACACCACTACGGGAGTCAAAACAATTTTTCTTAACTGATTTTCCCCTCAGCTTATCAATCAAACCTTGACGTAGTCAATTTTTTTGTTGACATTTTCGTGTTTGTTAAATTGTGAAACGAATTCATTTTTACCAAGTTTATGTTTATTGAAATCATTCAGTTTCATAGCTGTGTGAAAATATTTTTCTGAAACCCGTAGAATTGTAGAATAGAGAGGGTTTTTTTTGGAGAGGTTTGATAGAGGGATCTGCTGAAGTCGTGTTCTCCCGAAAGTAAAGAGAGAAGGAAGACAGGATAGGAGAAAGCCAGCCGTTCCGAGAACGAACCTTAAGTCCGACCTGCGGGAATCAAATCTGTTTAATCTAACTAGGCCGGCCGATAGAGAGAAAGGCAATAAATTATTAGGGACTCCTATCCAGACAAATCACAATTCCCTATGTCAAACTTTAAAAAACAAACCAACAAAAATCTACCAATACTGATACGTAGTGATCTGTTTTATCAACCTGCATGAATCCAGTACTGACAAAGCGCCAAGGAAATAATTGATTAAAAAAAAAAATAATAATAATAATACTAATAATGCAAATAAAAGTACATAATAATAAATACCTACCTAATTACTTAAAACAGGACACTTGGGCGCGATGAGCTTGCACTTGCATTTGCAGCAGGTCGGCTTGTATGAAGTTTTGCACTTCTTCTTGCAGCAAGACGGTTCTTCGGTTTCGGGACGATAAGACCATAGCAGTTACAGTTCCCTCTGTCAAACCTCTTAAAAAAATCGATTTCGGGAATATAAAACCTTAATTGTTGCAGCTCCCTTTATCAAAACTTTTTTTTTTTTTCTTTCAAGTTTGAAGTTTGGACTGAACGCATCGTCGCTTTGAGTCAAATTTTGCATTTAGTTTAGTCCGCATCCGTATGTCTGTTTGTTTGCATGTCTTCCTCTGAATTAAGCTGAAATAACGTCACCCTGAGTGCAATATTGAAACACATTTCCTTTTGTGCTTGACCCGACAGCAGCTTTTCTTCTTTTTGGAACACGGGTCGGCGTAGTCAAAGCAGATGACGTTTTTCATTGTGACGGAATCCCTTCTCGAGTTTTTGTCTTTTGTAGTTTATTTGGGAATTTTACTCAAGGGCTCTGCCTGTGTCTTCTGTCTAGACTTCTTTGGGAATTCAAGGGCTTACGCGTCTTCTTGGGATCAATTTGGGTGACGTTTTCAGCCCAATTCAAGACTTTTTCAACTCTGAGTAGTTCGACGTTGACACAAGTCAAGAGGATTTCAAGATGGCCATGAGACTGTACCGAGGTCCTCTGCTTATTATTCAGTTCATATTCCTCATGGGTGTTAATGTGTATGGCTGGAGATCATCTGGTGTTAATCATGTACTTATATTCGAGTTTTTTTTTAATCCTTTTGTCTCCCTTGTCTTGTGGGGAATTCAGAAGTTACCTAACCAGATTTTCCCTTTTCTATCACCATTTTTTTGTTCATTTGACAGCGGTAAATTTTATGGTGTCAATGTGAAAATATTTGTGTGCTGTTTTTGTAAGTTTTTAATGTTTTTCGTGTTTTGATCGAAGTGAGGTTGAACTGGGAATAAGCAATGGAAGGAAAAGTTTTGGCCGATCAATTTTAGATGACACTTTTATGTTGCTGGTTGATTTGATAGGACGATGTAAGTTTCCTGACCAATTAATTAGCTTGGAGGGTAATGCGTTTACCTTGTAAGCTCTAGGTCGCGAGGTCGATTCCTGCCCGGGGCGTATTTTATACTAAACGCATAATGTTCGTTCTCGGAACGGCTGGCTTTCTCCTATCCTGTCTTCCTTCTCTCTTCGCTTTCGGGACGATAAGACCTTAGCAGTTACAGTTCCTTCTATCAAACCTCTTCTCCATAAGTGGCCCGTGGCAGCAATGTCCTTTTTAGAATAAGAAAAAGTCCGATATTATTATTATTAAGGACACTTGGGCGCGATGAGCTTGCACTTGCATTTGCAGCAGGTCGGCTTGCATGAAGTTTTGCACTTCTTCTTGCAGCAAGACGGTGGGCAGCAGGAGTAGGTGCAACACTTGTTGGTGCAACACTTGTTTGGCTTGCATTTGATGCAGAGGGATCCCGTGGTTGTGACCCGACAGCAGCTTTTCTTCTTTTTGGAACACGGGTCGGCGTAGTCAAAGCAGATGACGTTTTTCATTGTGACGGAATCCCTTCTCAAGTTTTTGTCTTTTCTAGTTTATTTGGGAATTTTACTCAAGGGCTCTCTCTGCCTGTGTCTTCTGTCTAGACTTCTTTGGGAATTCAAGGGCTTACGCGTCTTCTTGGGATCAATATGGGTGACGTTTTCAGCCCAATTCAAGACTTTTCAACTCTGAGTGGTTCGACGTTGGTCGTCTTTTGCTGGATTCCCAGTTGTGCTTGGTTTCGGAGGGGTCCTTGTCTGCAAGTTTTTTTTTTTTTTTTAATCCTTTTGTCTCCCTTGTCTTGTGGGGAATTCAGAAGTTACCTAACCAGATTTTCCCTTTTCTATCACCATTTTTTTTTCATTTGAGAGCGATAAATTTTATCGTGTCAATGTGAAAATATTTGTGTGCTGTTTTTGTAAGTTTTTAATTTTTTTCGTGTTTTGATCGAAGTGAGGTTGAACTTGGGAATAAGCAATGGAAGGAAAAGTTTTGGCCGATCAATTTTAGATGACACGTTTATGTTGCTGGTTGATTTGATAGGACGATGTAAGTTTCCTGTTTCCTGACCAACTAATTAGCTTGGAGGGTAATGCGTCTACCTTGTAAGCTCTAGGTCGCGAGGTCGATTCCTGCCCTGGGCGTACGAGTATTTTATACTAAACGCATAATGTTCGTTCTCGGAACGGCTGACTTTCTCCTATCCTGTCCTCCTTCTCTCTTCGCTTTCGGGACGATAAGACCTTAGTACAGTTCCTTCTGTCAAACCTCTTCTCCATAAGTGGCCCGTGGCAGCAATGTCCTTTTTAGAATAAGAAAAAGTCCGATATTATTATTTTTTTTTTAAGAGGTTTGACAGAGGGAACTGTAACTGCTAGGGTCTTATCGTCCCGAAATCGAAGAGAGAAGGAAGACAGGATAGGAGAAAGCCAGCCGTTCCGAGAACGAACATCATCCCATCAGGATAAAATCCGCCCCGGGCGGGAATCGAACCCGCGGCCTAGCGCTTACAAGGCAGACGCACTACCAACCAAGCTAACTAGGCTGGCAGTCCGATATGAAATACAAATGTGCTAAACAGAACCTTACAAAATGTTTCCGGGGTCGAATGGATCGGAACTTCAGGCACATTCCATTTGTTGAGGCCAAAGGGGTTTGCGTTGCACTTGGGATCAATTTGAACAAACCATGATGAAAATGTCTAACGGAACAGATCACTCCTTTGTTTCAGATCGGAGATTGCCATAATCAGGTGCTTTGTGGTCGCGTTAGTCATTTTGTTTTTGTTTAGTCTTTTGTTGAAAAAGAAAAATTCCGTTGGTCCTCATTTTTCCTGCTCTATGACTTTGAAACATCACCCAAGTAAGCGCAACTGATCTATTGGTTTTCGCTACAAATTTTTTACGAATTGATGCCGTTCGCACTCAACCTTTGCTATTTCATTAGCGAGGGGAATTTCAGACTGGTATTCTCCCTGTTTCAAGTCCCTCAGCCTGACTAATGATAATAATGTCAGCCCAAAGCAATCACCCTAGGGCTGATTGAGAGGCTGACGAAAAACGCTGACCCCATTTGAACACGGGAAAAGGCGAAGAAGAAGACTGAGTAGTGTTATTAATTGACTCTTTTAGTCTAGGACACTCTAGGACACCTAATCCCCAGGGTTGTGTCTTTTGTTCAATCTTTTAGCAGATTTTCAGTCCTTGTTTGATCGATTGGCTTGTGAGAAACTTATTGTTAGTCTTTTTGCGTGTAAGGGTGTGGACGCTGTCGATTTATCGGTTGTTAGAAAGCAGAAGCAGCGGATAAAATCGAAAGAGCCGTGATCGCCCAAATCCGAAACGGACAGGCACCGGAAGAAGGAAGCATCCAAAGATTCGTATAATCTAGACCATACCTCAAATAGTATGTCTTTTATAGCAGTTTAAAAACAAACCTCTAAAAAAAAAAACACTCTATACTTCCGGACCTGCTTTTGCAACAGTGGTTGATCTGACCACTATCTTTGGACCTTTTTTAAGTTCTTCTTTAAAGAAAACTAAATAAATATGCTCTCAACTAAGAACTTCCCTTTAAAACAAACAAAAGAAAAGGAATGCTACCCATAATACAAAGGTCATTCAACATTATGACCTTTAGTATGGGTAATCTAACTTTAATTTGAAGATAGGTAATCCATCCTTAAGATATCTCATATTAGGTATATTCTTAGTCAAGGCCAAAGGGTTTGCGTTGCACTTGGGATCAATTTGAACAAACCATGATGACAAATGCCTAACGGAACAGATCACTCCTTTGTTTCAATTTTAGATCGGAGATTGCCATAATCAGGTGCTTTGTGGTCGCGTTAGTCATTTTGTTTTTGTTCAGTCTTTTGTTCAATCTTTTAGCAGATTTTCAGTCCTTGTTCGATCGATTGGCGTGTGAGAAACTTATTGTTAGTCTTTTTGCGTGTAAGGGTGTGGACGCTGTCGATTTATCGATTGTTAGAAAGCAGAAGCAGCGGATAAAATCGAAATGGCCGTGATCGCCCAAATCCGAAACGGACAGGCGCCGGAATAAGGAAGCATCCAAAGATTCGTATAACCTAGAGTCCTAGACCATACCTCAAATAGTATGTCTTTTATAGCAGTTTAAAAAACAAACCTCTAAAAAAAAACATCTTGTACTTCCGGACTTCCTGCTTTTGCAGCAGTGGCTGGTCACCATCTTTGGACCTTCTTACCCCAAGTTTTTTGTAATTTTGTCAGGAGACCCTAGAGATTAGAAGTGGATTCAAGTGTTTTCAATGTGTTCTTTTTACTGTCCTTTATATCCTGGCAGGTTTTTAGATTGATAGTGAAATAGAGTGTCTTTATTGTTATTTTTAGTTTGGCGCTATAATTATCTTGAAACGTGTTGTTCGCGATGTGTCCTACTTTTGAAAGTGGATGATGGTATACTTTAACTTTTTATTTGACTCAACATAACTTTTTAACTTTGTTTTATGTGGAACTCGAAGATTTTGTATGAGTCTGTCCGTTTAGTGCGCGATAACTCTTAAATGGTGAGTTCGATTTTAATTAAATTGATCCTTTTTAAGTGTGTGTGTGTGTGTGTTTTCTTTTTCCCATTATGTAGTGTGTTGGTCATTCTCATCCAAATTGCTCGGTTTTGTGCCTCTGCTACTGACACTTCCTTCTCTCTAATATCCTCTATTCTGCCATATACTTTCAGTCTCTTCTTTGTCTTTGATCCGTCTTTACTGCCCAAATTTCTGCTCCATACATCATTGCAGATCTCATTATTGACAAATTCTCTTTTGCTCTGTAAGTAATTTTTCAAATCGGTTTTGGATTTCAGAGAAGCTGGCCGAGGCGACGCGCAAATTCTCCAATTTGCGCAACGAGCTGAAGCGCTCTCAGGAGGAGACCATGAAGTCCGCCAAGGCCAAGCGCAAGAGCGCGCTCCTCCTGTCGCGCCACAAGACGGATGTACCGGCGCGCAAACTACAGGAGTTGAAGCTGGCGTTTAGCGAGTACTATTTGAGTCTGATCCTGTTGCAGAACTATCAGAACCTGAACTTCACCGGGTTCAGGAAGATATTGAAGAAACATGATAAGGTAAAATAAAAACCAAGTGGAAATTTGTATTCCAGGGAAAAAGCGCATCACTAGGAGGCCAGCCAGCCACTCACTAAGCTATGTTTCGGCTCATCCTGAACTGCAGTCAACCATCGATCGTGAGCATGTGTATTTTTTAAAAGGAGATAGAATCTTTTGAAATTTGCCATCGAGGCTGGTTAGAGTGAGCTGTTCCACTCTGATTCTCGCTGTTTAACCATAGTTGGTTCACTCCCTGACTAACGTCTCCAATGGCGCGGTCTCCTTGACGGACCTAGGTTTTTTCGCCTCACACGTTAAGACGGTTTGACATGCCGTCTCGGCGTAAGTGGCCGCCATTAGAGCGACTGTGGTTAAACAGGGAGAAGCGGTGAATAATAGCTCACGCTAAACAACCTAGCTAGGTGGCCGATGCCGATGGTTGACTGCATTTTAGGAGAAACCTTTTAAGCTTGTAAACATTGAACATTTTTGTCTTGCCATAAAAAACCCCCGTGTGAAAATATGATTCCTAGTTTATCCCCCCTAAATCTTTTGACTTGAACCACAAAACTCAACCTACAGACTAAACTAACCCCTATATCACTGTGAATTTCTAAAACTAGGAGCACCATAAACTGGGGTAACATTTGTCCCTTCTAATGTTATCCATAAGGTAGGTTTCACCATTCTTCAGCCCCTATAAGGCCTGTAAAGTTCCATTTGTAACACAGGCTGTTAGGGGGTTAAAACGAAGGTTGGTGAAAACCCCAATTAAGGTAATACTGCCCACCTTTTTTCCCCCCCAAGGATATGGGCAATATTACCCTTAAGGGACAACAGTACCCTATCTTACAGTACTTGGAAAAAAAACAACCTCTCTCATTTGCTTCAACTAACGTGACGTGATGTGGGGGCGGGAGGGACATGGCACGGGAAATGGCTCTAGAAGAGCCTTCTAAAATAACTAAACTTTAGTCAGTCCAAGGCTTTATTGTCAATTTTTCCCATTCGTAGTGCTTTAAAAGTTTATCATTTAACTCGCAGCACTCCACCTATTCAACCTAATTAATATAACCTAGGGGTATCGGCGCGAACCCGAATCTGTTGTAATCATTCGAAGCTCGCACTGATATCTGATTCAATCAAACCTAGACCTTGTTTCACTCATACCGACACCTGTTTCACTTTCAAACTACACCTGTTTCACTCAATTAAAATTTGCAAACGACACCTGTTTCACTCAATTAAAATTTGCAAACGACACCTGTTTCACTCAATTAAAATTTGCAAACGACAACTGTTTCACTGAATTAAAACTTGCAAACGACACCTGTTTCACTCCGTCAGAGCTCTGCTTATCTTCCTACGGTTTCTTGACACCTGTATCACTTACTCAGATCCCCTAATGACACCTGCTTTACTCACAAACGACATCCGTTTCACTCACACTCACACCTATTTTACTCAAAGCTTGCAACGAGGTTACCTGTTTCACTTACTCAGATCCCCTAATGACACCTGTTTTACTCACAAACGACATCCGTTTCACTCACACTCACACCTATTTTACTCAAAGCTTGCAACGAGGTTACCTGTTTCACTTACTCAGATCCCCTAATGACACCTGTTTTACTCACAAATGACATGTTTTACTCACAAATGACACCTGTTTTACTCACAAATGACACTTGTTTTACTCACAAATGACACCTGTTTTACTCACAAATGACACCTGTTTTACTCACAAATGACACCTGTTTTACTCACAAATGGCACCTGTTTCACTCACAAATGACATCTGTTTTACTCACAAATCAGGTCTATCTGATAGTGAGTGGCTGGCCTCACAAAACCACTGATTTTAATATTATTCTTCTTCCTCTTCAGTTGCTAAACGTGGATGTCGGGGCCAAATGGCGCGCCGAACATGTGGACATCTCCCATTTCTACGTCAACAAGGACATCAACCATCTCATCTCGGAGACTGAGGCCACCGTGACCTCGGAACTGGAAGAGGGTGACCGGCAGAAGGCCATGAAGAGGCTGAGGGTGCCCCCTCTAGGGGAGCAGCAGAGTCCGTGGACCACGTTCAAGGTCGGCCTCTTCCTCGGGTGCTTTGCCATTCTGTTCGCCATCATTCTGCTCAGAGGTATGTGAGACATGGAGGTCGGGGGAGATAATGGGACAAACATATTGGTAATGGAAAGTAAAAAAAAAAAAAGTGTTTTAATCCATTTCCTGATTTTGAAAATTTGGACCCCTTGTAGTACTTTTTCAAACCGGTCAAGGTAGTTTGGAGAGTAGCGCACCTACCTTGTAAGTGCTAGGTCACCGGTTCGATTCCCGTCCGCGGCGAACTTTATCCTAAACAGATAAGCATCCTTGTCGAAACGGCTGGCTTTCTCCTATCCTGTCCTCTTTTCGATTTCGGGAATATAAAACCTTAATTGTTGCAGCTCCCTTTATCAAAACTTTTTTTCTTTCAAGTTTGAAGTTTGGACTGAACGCATCGTCGCTTTGAGTCAAATTTTGTTCAAGGTCGGCCTCTTCCTCGGGTGCTTTGCCATTCTGTTCGCCATCATTCTGCTCAGAGGTATGTGAGACATGGAGGTCGGGGGAAATAATGGGACAAACATATTGGTAATGGAAAGTAAAAAAAAAAGTGTTTTAACCTATTTCCTGATTTTGAAAATTTGGACCCCTTGTAGTACTTTTTCAAACCAGTCAAGGTAGTTTGGAGAGTAGCGCACCTACCTTGTAAGTGCTAGGTCACTGGTTCGATTCCCGTCCGCGGCGAGCTTTATCCTAAACAGATAAGCATCCTTGTCGAAACGGCTGGCTTTCTCCTATCCTGTCCTCTTTTCGATTTCGGGACGATAAGACCTTAGTTGTTGCAGCTCCCTTTATCAAAACCTTTATCCAAACCTTAAGTTTGAAGTTTGGACTGAACGCATCGTCGCGTTGAGTCAAATTTCATCCGCCCCGGGCGGGAATCGAACCCGCGGCCTAGCGCTTACAAGGCAGACGCACTACCAACTAAGCTAACTAGGCTGGCTAATTTCCTTTCATCAAAGATAGGAAAACTCACCTTTGTACACTTTTAACAAATAGGAGAATATCACAACGAAGAAGGTGGTGGAATATTTGCCGGCGTTGGCCAGATGGGGGAACGCTTCCTTCGAGTCCCGGTACCGGCGTAAACATTGCATGAACCGGATCCAGGCTGGTACACAGTTCATGACCGGACCCAACATTGATTGGAATGCAGTCAGGTCCGTGTCTAGGGAAGAGAAATTGAAATAAGATAAAATACAGTCGATAAATCTGAGTAAAACGTGAAAATATTAATGTCTGAGGGAAGAAAAATTGAAATAATGAACCATTACAAAGAATGAATTCATGACCGGACCCAACATTGACTGGAATGCAGTCAGGTCCGTGTCTGAGGAAGAGAAAATGGAATAATGAAACATTAAAAATTGGAAACAATGAAAATTCTCAGTAAAATATTAAAAATATTAACGAGGGAAAAGAAATCCGAAAAGCAAAAATTAATATTGTTCAACCTAAAGGAGCGCAATGTTAAAATTCAACTTTTTCAGGAAAGGCATTTTTTAGGCATTTAGTGACGGGGCTTTTGGCTTTTACCCTCCATTTGTAGACAAGCAAGCCGCCTAATCAAAATGACCTCAACCTCAGCAAAAGGAGGAATGTTAATTGTGTTAAGCATAAATCCCTGTCACAACTGTCGTTCCATAATACACTAAGCTAAATTTTATGACTCGACTTTGACTCGAACCACCAACCTCCAGATCCAGAGTCTACCGTGCTAACCACTACACCACTGAGGTTTGTGTAAATTATTACCAAATGGAACGTCTCTATTACTGGACCAATGTTTTTACTTACTGATGGGTTCTGAAAGACTATCATTGTTGGCATAGAAGACGCAAGAAATTCCATACGAAGCGTCTGCAACAAGGAGACAGGAGGGAAAGATATCAGGGGATACGGTTCGAATTGCGGACGGAAAACACCCTATAAGATATAGTTGGCTGGAAGAGCTGAAGACCTGGCCCATTTTATAATTGCGGACCAACCGCCGCGCGCCGTTAAGAAATTTCGAATCGGTGGAGCGCAAACAATGTTGGGGGGGTTTTCATGTCCACAGAATGGTAACTCCAGATATCGAATGCTATGGAGTCTCCTTAATAATCAATTTGAATTTTGTTATAGTATTTTGGACACAAATATTGGCTCAGAGACCAATAAAATGGAACTTCGAGTTGCTGCAATAGGTGATGTCCGATTGCGCAAACTGTGACCTCAAGGATAAAAAATGTGATTGCACCAGGCCTAAATTTGGACAGCGTATAATTAGATTAGGACATCTTTTTGTCTGACGGAATTGGTGTGTATTTTTGAAAAGGGCTAAATTGGTGACAATTGAAAATTTTGGGTTTTTTCTTCATCAGATGGTGTCCGCCGCAATGAACTAAAGGAAGGAAATAGCCAATCGACCAACATTTGTGTCCAAGTCCAATAACAAAATCTTTCCTTAAGCAGTCTATTGGCTTACACTGAACTAATCTAGCGAAAGATCATGCATTAAAGCAAAAAAGCACCTTTATTAGTATATCTTAGTTATGAATTTAGGTAAATTGTAAAATTGTAATTGTAGTCATTTTATTTAACTACTTTTTTTTACACCTACCTTACTTAGTTAAAAAATAAGTTGTTACATTATTATGACCAATTTTAATTGACTATCTCGACAAAAAGAAAACCTGACTCCAAGAGGGAACTATAACTGCTGAGGTCTTATCGTCCCAGAAGCGAAAGCAGAAGGAAGACAGGATAGGAGATTAGATTACGCTAACATTATTCAATATCTCAGCCTACCTGTATAGGTACCTACCTACCTACCCACCTGTATCGCTACAGGTATTCCGAATCCTAAGATATCAGAGCGTATACCACTATAACAGTATAACAACACGCGTTTTGTATTGATTTCAATGGTGATAAGAAACCCTACAACCTACAAACCTATAGTGCTCAAGTATCCCACATCAACAAGTAGCGATTATAGTAGTTAAAATATTTACAAAGAATACTAAGGCCCGATTTTACAGCCACTTGAGACAAGATGTATCTTGAGGCTGGAATTACTATACATAATTAAACTAGGTATAAATAAGTCGTGTTTTATTTAAAATGTCAGCTTGGAACAAGATGTCACATTAAGCTAACAGTTTAATAACTACAAGCTACAGAGTGGTTCAGTTATCTGTGGATATCGTGTTAAAATCATTAGAATCAACAAATACAACTAATATATCTATAACTAGCGATGGAGAAATATGTAAAGAGCTGCCAGCCTTGTACGCGCAAGGTCGCGGGTTCGATTTCCGCCCGGGCCGAACTTGATTCTAAACAAGTAAGGTTCGTTCTCGGAAAGACTGGTTTTCTCCTAATTATGGCCTCCTCCTCCTCCTGCTCCTCCTCCTCCTCCTCTTCGATTTCCTATAAGACCTCCGTCGTTACAATTAAGGAGCGCGGTAGCGCTCCGCCCCGCCATGTCAAGAAAGTTTGGCCGCACTACTAGAGATATTATACGCGACAGGGAATTCCATCTATCAAACTTCCTATTTTCAGCCCCATATCAATTTGGCTAGTGGTCCTTTACTATAATTTCTGCCCCAATAACTTCCATCATCAATCATAGTTATTAGATGGTTCCCACTCTCATGTTCTACCTACATGCCTATTAATTTAGAAGTCACAGTTTTTACCAATGTGTTGTAGGTACCTACCAACATGCTACCTAGATCAGAGGGACAAGGACTCTGATTGTTTTAGTTTCCCTCTGTAAATAACGTTCAAGAAAAAAAAAAACTTCCTTTTTTTTAGTAGTCCTATTAAAATTCTTATTATATGTTAAAGAAATTTGTGGGTATAGGTAGGCACGTTTGAACTTTGTACTGTACAAGAGGGTAGGCATGAGAAATATAAGCTGAATACATAGTAGATTACACTGTAGAGTGCTGTTAACAGTAGTAGTGGAAGAAGTTCTCATCGAACATTCGGAAGTACCGGGATATAACTTCTGGTTCTGTGGTCTCCAGAGAGGGCGCCTCCTCCATGGCTTGATACAGGAGGGCCTTCATCTCCTGGGGGAATGAAGAGGGAACTCAAATTAGAGATTTGAAAGAAGAAAATAGAGAAAAGTCGGAAAAGAAACACTAACGAAAAACAAATTGAAAAAAATCTGGTGTGAACACATTACCCAACTTTCCTTATCCTATTGAATGATGCTAATTTTTTGTTCTATAGGAACTTTTACAATATCTCTAACCGTTTAGTCAGTAAAGCTGAAAACCGCCAAAAACGGTCGAAAACCGCCAAAAAGCGGTCAAAATCACCAAACAGCGGTCGAAACCCGCCAAAAAGCGGTCACTATACCGCCAACCGCAGCACCTATTTTAACCAAACGTTTTGTGTTGCATCCTTGTCACATTTGTATTTTCAAGTCTTTAGCTTATCTTATACCGTTTCCGAGATATTGTTAAATGCAAACCAGGGGCAAAGTCTCAAGTCATAACAGTGCTGTCAGATAAGCCATTTTCATCGAGGACTATTGTACTGTCCCTACTCCATGATGATGAACTCGGCCCTGCTCAGAATACTATGTGTGTAGTGTTATCATTACTGTTTGCACAACATTCACAACCTTGACACAAGCAGCTGAACTCTGTTCATAGGAGGACCAACATATGAATAATAATGTACAGTAAATTATATTGTTTCTAGAGTTGTAGAGAGAAAAGAAGACACTTTACGATTAAAATGAAATAAAAATAAAATATTTTTATCAAGACAATATTGATTAATATGTTTTAAATTGGTCAGCTTTTGATGTCACTCAGGACATCATCTTCAGACCAAGATAGATGTTGACTCTATTGTAGCAGGAGTAGAAGTGTTGCTAACAGTGACAGCAATGTTGAACGAATTTTTCACAGTCCTAGCAAAGCCTTACCTGGTGGGTACATAACCACAACCTGAAGTTCACCAAACTAACAACTACCACACCACTAGATATGGCTTGAAACAGAGTGAAGTGGCAAGCATAGCACAGGTTGTGGTTATGTACTGGGTTGGGTTCGGACTGGTTGAGACAGGATATTGTTTCTACAGTTTGGCATTAGAGTGGTAACTTACCTATCACTCCCATGTTAACCTGTAGAAACAAAAAGTCTGAAACCTAACCCGGTACTTGTGCAGAAGTCACGTCCGTGGAATATTGCTACCAAAGGAACTGGCACAAACATATTTCAGTGACCCATAAAATTCATGGAAGGATTGAAAAGCTTTGAAAATCTGAGGAACTATTGTTATCAAGAACACAGTTCCAATGTTCCATTGTGAAACTTACATGAATAGATTATCCCCAAAGAACAATGATCCAACTTTCAACTCTTGCTGTTCAGTGTATTTGAGGGAGGAAGTTGCTGGTTGCTTCAAGAATAATTAAAAGAGTTCTTTTAAGTTTTAAAAGAAGAAAGATCAATTTATTGATAAAAAAATTCAGGGAATAAAAAATTTAGAAAAAATAAAAACCTAAAACGAAAAAGAAATCATAAAAAACACTTTCGAAACTCGAAAAATAGAAAAGGAAAAGGACAAAAAATTCAAAAATAGATCAGTTGCGCTTACTTGGGTGATGTTTCAAAGTCATAGAGCAGGAAAAATGAGGACCAACGGATTTTTTCTTTTTCTTCTACGACGTCTAGATACCGAGATAAATCGATTTAAAAAATACCGGTAAATCGTAAACTTTGACGTCATGGCATACGCTCCCGTACGCGTTTGATTGTGCGCAAGCGTTTCTGCGCATTTTGACGTGAAATCTGACGTCACAACTCTTCGAAATTTTTCATTAGAACGGCAATTAAAAATTAAATTTTCGACCTTTTAAAGTTACTTTTTCGAAGTTTTGACCTCAGATTTGGATTTTCACAACTTTTTACGTAGGAATCAACCTTTTATTTATAATATTTTCCCAATTGCAACTGTTCCATTACATTTATAAATTCCAGCCTAGTTAGCTTAGGAGGTGACGCGTTTGCCTTGTAAGCGCTAGGTCGCGGGTATCTTAAACGATAATAAGGTTCGTTCTCGGAACAGTTGGCTTTCTTCTATCCTGTCCTCTCTCTTTTCGATTTCGGAACGATAAGACCTTTGTTGATACAGTCCCTTCTATCAGACCTCTTTGAAAGAAAATCTACCACCTTTTTTCCAAAGTTTTGCACAATTCCCTAAGCCATTAGTCATTTTTAATTAACAAGCCCCCATTTTTCTATTGTATTACTTTCTATTAACAATATGTTTTTATTATAAATTGTTATTGCCATTATTATTTTGCAGAAACAAGCCACCCCCATCTCTGGGCCATCAGCTTCCGTTTCCCTCTAGTTTATCCAGCAGCACTGAGAAGAAAGTCAGTCACAATCTCAAGAGAAAACTGGCTGATCCTGAGAGTGGTAAGTGAAAACAGAGGCATACTTAATTACGTACTCTAACTTTTCCTAAAGCACAGGCATACCACACAATAGTTGGAACATCAAGAAATACATAATATCAGATGTAACATCCTTTATTTTAACCTTGCAAAATGTGACTATGATGGTACCATAGTGTGTGATGGTGCAAAATGTGACCAAACAGCCCTTAAGGTCGGGTTTAGCTTATCTACGAATCTATGAATGATGGTACCAGGATCAAGTGAATCCTTTTGGGTTATTTTAGTGAACACAAACAGTTGGGAGCAAGTACTTGATTTAATATTGAATTTCATTAGTTAATTTTTTTTGTACCTTCTTTTGCACACCTTCACATTCCTGTGTTAATTGCACCAAAGTAACGAAGCATCTAATTGAATTTTCTTCTCCTGAAGCTGTTGTTTATGTTATTAGTTGTGAAACTTAATTAGTTTGACAAGTAAAGCTCTTCATACATTATTTTCGTGTTAAAAATACCAATATTGTTTTCCGCATGTATGGTTTTCTGGGTTTCAAGATATTAAAATAATAAAATAAATTAAAATAATTTTATTGGGATTCATCCTTATCATCATCTAAACTTCTAAGCCTTGAAGAAAATAGGGATTTGTTTTATAACTATTGAAGTTACATTAGATATTTATTTATTTTTTCCTTGTGTTCATTTGTTTTATAATTTTTTATTTTATTTCTTCTCAAGGCTTTGTATTTGCATGAATTGTTTCTAGGTTTTATAACTAAATTACATCGAAAATAATTAAATGATAATATGTTATGAATATTGTCCGTAGAAAACATTAGGTTAATGAGGTGTGCTTATTTCGACACATAAAAATATTCCAAGCCATTTAAAGGGACAATAGTTGGAACATCAAGAAATACATAATATCAGATGTAACATCCTTTATTTTAACCTTGCAAAATGTGACTATGATGGTACCATATTATTAGTGTGTTAAGGCAGTCTCTTCCAGATCCCTTATGTGCCGCGTCCAGTTTAGTTTAGGACTATTGCACTGATGATGGTACCATAGCTTAACTCCGTACATAAAAAGTCCACTCTGAGGCTTAGGTATAGGGGGCAAACAGCCCTTAAAGTCGGGTATAGCTTATCTACGAATCTATGAATGATGGTACCAGGATCAAGTGAATCCTTTTGGGTTATTTTAGTTCAATTCAATTTATTTTTATTGCACATAATATAACATTAAAAATACAACATTTCAATGAATACAATTGTACAACGTCAGTCAGAAAAGAAAAAGAAGGAGAAAAAAATAAAATAATATCTAAAATTAACCTAACCTTAGTGGTGTTAAAAAGATAATAAGATAGTTAACACAAACAGTTAGTTAACAAAAAAGATAGTTAACACAAACAGTTGGGAGCAATATTAAATTTCATTAATTAATTATTATTATTTTTTTTTTTGTACCTTCTTTTACACATCTTCACATTCCTGTGTTAATTGCATCAAAGTAACGAAGCATCTAATTGAATTTTCTTCTCCTGAAGCTGTTGTTTATGTTATTAGTTGTGAAACCTAATTAAAATTAAACTTAATTAGTTTGACAAGTAAAGCTCTTCATACATTATTTTCGTGTTAAAAATACCAATATTGTTTTCATCAAGTCTTTTGTTGTGTTTATTTCCTCTCATGCAAATTGGGGCGATTTTTTCCCCAGCTAATCTAAAGTTATGTCTACACTTAGTAGAGATGGTTCACAAGTGTAGACACAGCGTAATATTAGTACCTACTACTTACCCTGTGCAATTTAGCTTTTCCGCATAATCTAAATCATGCAATAAATCTGGGACTATTTACTGTGGAGTTGTTTTAACAAAGATAGCTGTCATTTTAGTATTTAATAGTTTATTTCTTTTGAGTGAAGCATGAGCGTTTTAATTTTGCTTGTACAAGTTTTGACCTGGGTAATATGAACATGGTTTTCTTTTTCAAATATAACGTAAGTTCATAACTAAATAATGTCCTTTCTTTTCCAAACAGAAATAACCGGAATCAAAATGATTTAACAAGATTTCGTAAATAAAAACAATTTGTAGCACCAAATCTAGTCATCAAAGTTATTTTAGATTAAATCATTTACTTCATTAAGCTGTAACATGTTTCACTCAAAGTAAAACATTCAATTGTGATACTAGACTGAGCCATGTCTTCTGAAGATCTTCTCCAACAAGGGCATATTGTCAAGGAGAGATGGAAAGTCATCCGGAAAATCGGAGGTGGTGGCTTTGGAGAAATCTATGAAGGTCATGACCTTGTCACCAAGGAGAATGTCGCCTTGAAGGTCGAGTCAGCACGGCAGCCGAAACAAGTTCTCAAAATGGAAGTTGCCGTGTTGAAGAAGTTGCAGGGGAAGGAGCATGTGTGTCGATTCATTGGTTGTGGTAGGAATGACAGGTTCAACTATGTTGTTATGCAGCTACAAGGTAAGAATCTGGCGGAGTTGCGTCGTGCTCAGCCAAGGGGTGCCTTCTCCTTGTCAACTACGCTGAGACTTGGCATTCAGATCTTGAAAGCCATCGAAAGTATTCACTCCGTAGGGTTCCTGCACCGCGATATCAAGCCTTCTAACTTCTCTATAGGCAGACTGCAACACACAAGTCGTCGTGTGTATATGTTGGACTTTGGTCTGGCTCGTCAGTATACAACATCCTCTGGTGAATCAAACCGTTTTTTCTACCCCTTCCGGTAAAGCTAGAACTTCGGAATTTCAATACAACATCCTCTGGTGAAGTAAGAGCTCCCCGCGCTGCAGCAGGATTCAGAGGAACTGTACGCTATGCTTCTATCAATGCTCATAAAAATAAGGAGATGGGCAGACATGATGACCTCTGGTCTCTCTTCTACATGTTGGTGGAGTTTGTCAACATACAACATCCTCTGGTGAAGTAAGAGCTCCCCGCGCTGCAGCAGGATTCAGAGGAACTGTACGCTATGCTTCTATCAATGCTCATAAGAATAAGGAGATGGGCAGACATGATGACCTCTGGTCTCTCTTCTACATGTTGGTGGAGTTTGTCAATTTCTTCCGTGTTTTTTTTTTTTTTTTTTTTTTTTTTTTTTTTTTAATCGAGGGAACTGAAACTGCTAAGGTTTTATCGTCCCGAAATCGAAGAGAGAAGGAATACAGGTAATACAGGAAAGGAGAAAGCCAGCTGTTCTGAAAACGAAAGTTATCTGTTTAGGATAAAATCCGCCTCGGGAGAGAATCGAACCCAAGAGCTAGCGCTTTCAGTGCGCTACCTTTCAAGCTAACTAGGCTGGCTGGCTGGGTTAAAAGTTTGGTAAATGACTGTGACAGCCCCAGACCATCTCAATACCTAACATGTATAGTGTATACTTACCGTACTTGAATACACGGTCTCTTCTCTAAGGAATGGATTATCGGGGGGTGCGTTCTTATCAAACAGACCCCAGTCCATCTTGATATCCCAGATGTAGGAATATATGGAGCTAATCACAGACGCTGCTAACCACGGATAGAAGAATGGGTTGTCCATCACACTTTGGTCTTTTTCTGTGGGAGAATAATGAGGCGGGAATTTCAAACAAAAAGGGGAAAAAAACTCCTGGATCTCCTGTAATGTATAGAATTGTAGATTGAAATGCATAGGATACAGGTACATGGTAATGCCTACCATGTATTATGTAATGTAATGTAAATGCAGTTTATTTGTATTATGTCACAACTTTGGTGCTCACTGCAGCATTGTAGGATTTTTCCCAATATCTCAATAATCCTAAAATCCAATGTTTACCTACCACACTGGCACCGGTCGCTATGCGCATTTATATGTCATAGCTACTCATTTTCCTCACGAGGCTGAGTGGGCCCCGCAAGAGCCAGTCACGGAATCAATCATTTGCATGATACAAATTTCTTGACCCCGCCGGGAATCGAACCCGGGTCTCCCGCGTGCAAGGCGAGCGCAGTGACCACTACGCCTTGGGAGCTGAGGAAAAACAAAAATACAATAACAGCACCTCTCATTGATATATAATTAAGTAGGTACATGATAGATATATACCTACCTAAATGAAGAGAAAGAGAGGGAACAAGCTGGGTCCGTCCCTCCAGGATTACAAATTTCTTGACCCCGCCGGGAATCGAACCCGGGTCTCCCGCGTGCAAGGCGAGCGCAATGACCACTACGCCATGGGAGCTGACCTACCATGTATTATGCAGACAATGGAAATATCTTCACCATGGTAAAATATGTCGAGAGATCACAGTGAAAGAAAAGATCAGTGGTTGGGCGGAAGAGGTTCTCCAGGAAAATCCTGCCACCATGCCTTTTCCACAAGTTTGGCCATGCCTCGGGATGAACTAGCGGGATTCCGGAGCGAAGCGACGGAATTCAGCTAGTATTTATATATATATGTATATAAAAATTCCATATATCTGTATGTTGTAAGTAAATTGAAAAGGATGTACCCATGTTATTTGTTATCAACTTAATCAATTTCCTTTCTTCAAAGATAGGAACCGGCCATGCCTTTTCCACAAGTTTGGCCATGCCTCGGGATGAACTAGCGGGATTCCGGAGCGAAGCGACGGAATTCAGCTAGTATCTTGTAACCCCCAAAACAAGAAAAATTGTTATATATATCGATATATCGGCGATATATCGATATATTTCCCCCGACATATCGATATCGATATATTTGAGGGGCCGATATATCGATATATTTGCAACTCATTTACATCCCTAAAGTAAATTAGGATTAGGAGTAAAAATATATTTAAAGTTTATTTGTTATGTTCCTATTTTAAAATTTTGATAATACTAATGTACATACAGGGTGATACAATTTTTGTTTATGTAAAATTATTGATTTAGATTTTAGATTATGATAAGTTCTGTACATTTAAATTGTGATAGTAGATTGTATTAGTACTTAAGTTCTTTTGTTGTAATGATGTACAGGGTGGTCAATATTTTGATAGTATAGTATTATGATGTAATAAATTTTGTAAAATTGGTAGGCATTTTCTTTTCCCCTAAAAAAAGGGATGTCGTAAAGCTGATAGGCTTACAGCCTAAACCTAAATTATGCCTCGTGAGCTCAGGGCCTATACCCGGTCCAAAGAGGTGCATGTATTTTTATTACTCGTTGGTACGGCTTGTAAATAGAAGCCGGCCATTGCCTTTGCCGATTCCGTTCTGAACCACCCTGCAGTAAATGTGTGTTCGTGACTTTTGTGTCTTGTGTTCTTTTCTCAATAAATAAATGTTTTACGATTTGATATGAAATTACTATCTTCTCAATCCAACTATAATTAGAATCAATATGGAGACCCACAGCGACAGGCGACATTTGCAGAAACTTAGCATAATATGACGTATGAGCGTAGCGCAACAAAGTACAAAGACAATAGGCATAGTAACATCATTTGGTAAGGTTTGGTGAGTTTGGGTTATTTCTGAGTGAAAAACACCATAGTAACATCATTGGGTAAGTTTTAGTAAGTTCCGACCATTTCCTAGTGAAAATACCGTAATAACATCATGGGATAAGTTTTGGTAAGTTCCGAACATTTCCGAGTGAAAAATACCATAATAACATCATTGGGTAAGTTTTGGTAAGTTCCGAACATTTCCGAGTGAAAAATATCCCTACACGACGCTTTCCCTTGCTAAACCCAGTCCATGCAATAAAAAAAAAGGAATTTTTTTTTTTTTTTTTTTTTTTTTTTTTTCATTTTTAAGGAGAATCTCTTTATTTTTATAATCATAAGGTGTGAATTAAACATGAAAAAATAAAAGGTAATTATTATTAGAAGTTCAAGATTCAACTCAACGAATTTTCGAATTTTCCTTTTCCGATTTTGATAGACTGTCAAAAATGTCCAACATATTATAACGGAAAATAGTATCAACATTATTATCTTTTTTTTCTTCAATATTTATTGGCACATTATCTTATCTTAAATGATCAGTAGAGCCGCGGGCTAGGAGTATGGGGGTATGCTAAACACGGGATGGACATGCTACGACACAGACACACTTACCGTAACCCGTAGCAACCAGAACCTAGCGTCATACTTGAGTGTACGCGATGGATTCAGTAAGAATGCCAGCATGATCAGTAGCAGGGCCACAGGCTGGGAGTATGGGGGTATGCTAAACACGAGATGGACATGCTACGACACAGACACACTTACCGTAACCCGTAGCAACCAGAACCTAGCGTCATACTTGAGTGTACGCGATGGATTCAGTAAGAATGCCAGCATGATCAGTAGCAGGGCTTGGACATGCTACGACACAGACAAACTTACCGTAACCCGTAGCAACCAGAACCTAGCGTCATACTTGAGTGTACGCGATGGATTCAGTAGGAATGCCAGCATGATCAGTAGCAGAGCCACAGGCTGGGAGTATGGGGGTATGCTGAAGACATGACTGAAGAAGAAGCAGAGGAGTGACAATGCCCAGACGTTACCCATGATGAGGGAGATCTCCATCAGGTGCTGCTCTGACAGGTGATTCCTGAAATATGAGACGGAAAAAAAAAAAAAAAAAATACATTTCGAAAAAAGAAAAAAACTTCAATTTCCTCACATTCTCGGTGGAAAGTCTGGGTTCATGGGCGGGCTGAATCAACCTCTTTTATTTAAAATTTAAAAGGTTGGACTGGTTGGAGTCGCCTTACATCGCGTTTCTGGTGATTTCCTCGCGTCAGTATTTGGTTCCGAAAAATTTTCATTGACTGTTTGCATAATCGCGAAATCCGCGAACAAAATCACCAAATCCGCGAACATAATCGCGAAATCCGCGAGCATAATCGCAAAATCCGGAGGAGTGACAATGCCCAGACGTTACCCATGATGAGGGAGATCTCCATCAGGTGCTGCTCTGACAGGTGATTCCTGAAATATGAGACGGTTTAATTAGACTTACTTTATCGTGGACACTCGTTGCTATGTTGGAAGTTGAAAGTCCAGAGAAGTTTAGGCAGTAGAACTGCCGCGGAAGCCACTAAAAGTTCACAGAAAAAAGACGGAAGAACACGCGAAGACCGAAGGTTACGAAAACCTTTTCTCTAAGACAGTTTAATACAAATGAATAATAATTCTATCATATTTTCCCCCAATAAACAGGTGAAAACCCCCACTTTGGCCATATCTTTATAAGCAATTCAGAAACAGAATGCCGGAACTTTGAGAGGGACAACGGAAGTCGAGGAAGGTTTGAAAGAATTGTACAGATTTTGAGTCAAATAATAAAAAAAAAACTTCGACCCTGCCGGTAATCGAACCCGGAACCCCCGGCCTAGTGAGATACTCAGTCGGACACGAAAATTGATTCGTGCAAGCTGAACTCATCCTTTAGGGAGGGCTGTTTGTTCCTACACCTAAGCCTCAGTGGGTTTTTGGAGGCCATGAAGGTAGGTTTCTAGGAGAAAATAAGTAAGTATAAGAAAATAAGTAAGTATAAGTATATTATGTTACCTGGAATCTAGCTCGAATATAAGTACATGATTAACACCAGATGATCTCCAGCCATACACATTAACACCCATGAGGAATATAAACTGAATAGAATAGAATAAACCTTGTTTATACCCCGGCCTAGTGAGATACCCACTTGGCCACGAAGGTAGAATCGTATAAGCTCAACCCATATTATAGGGCTGTTTGCAGTGTTTGCCCCCTAAAAAAAACTTCGACCCTGCCGGTAATCGAACCCGGAACCCCCGGCCTAGTGAGATACTCAGTCGGGCACGAAAGTTGATTCGTGCAAGCTCAACTCATCCTTTAGGGAGGGCTGTTTGCTCCTACACCCAAACCTCAGTGGGTTTTTGGAGGCCATGAAGGTAGGTTTCTAGGAGAAAATAAGTAAGTATAAGAAAATGAATATCTTACCTGGGGCCTAGCTCGAATATAAGTAGATGATTGACACCGGATGACCTCCAGCCATACACATTAACACCCATGAGGAATATAGAATAAAATGGAATATATCTTGTTTATCCTGCCAGAATGAGACTGAAAAGTCCCTTTACTCCCGCAGTCTAAACAAAGGTCTTATATATTTCATAGGTAAAGTCTATACCTATCTTACCTGGGATCTAGTTCGAATATAAGTACATGATTGACACCAGATGATCTCCAGCCATACACATTAACACCCATGAGGAATATAGAATAAAATGGAATATATCTTGTTTATCCTGCCAGAATGAGACTGAAAAGTCCCTTTACTCCCGCAGTCTAAACAAAGGTCTTATATATTTCATAGGTAAAGTTTATACCTATCTTACCTGGGATCTAGTTCAAATATAAGTACATGATTAACACCGGATGATCTCCAGCCATACACATTAACACCCATGAGGAATATGAACTGAATAATAAGCAGAGGACCTCGGTACAGTCTCATGGCCATCTTGAAATCCTCTTGACTTGTGTCGAAGAATACTGAAATGAGCACAAAAGGAAATGTGTTTCAATATTGCACTCAGGGTGACGTTATTTCAGCTTAATTCAGAGGAAGACATGCAAACAAACAGACATACGGATACGGACTAAACTAAATGCGAAATTTGACTCAACGCGACGATGCGTTCAGTCCAAACTTCAAACTTAAGGTTTGGATAAAGGTTTTGATAAAGGGAGCTGCAACAACTAAGGTCTTATCGTCCCGAAATCGAAAAGAGGACAGGATAGGAGAAAGCCAGCCGTTTCGACAAGGATGCTTATCTGTTTAGGATAAAGCTCGCCGCGGACGGGAATCGAACCGGTGACCTAGCACTTACAAGGTAGGTGCGCTACTCTCCAAACTACCTTGACCGGTTTGAAAAAGTACTACAAGGGGTCCAAATTTTCAAAATCAGGAAATGGATTAAAACACTTTTTTTTTTTTTACTTTCCATTACCAATATGTTTGTCCCATTATCTCCCCCGACCTCCATGTCTCACATACCTCTGAGCAGAATGATGGCGAACAGAATGGCAAAGCACCCGAGGAAGAGGCCGACCTTGAACGTGGTCCACGGACTCTGCTGCTCCCCTAGAGGGGGCACCCTCAGCCTCTTCATGGCCTTCTGCCGGTCACCCTCTTCCAGTTCCGAGGTCACGGTGGCCTCAGTCTCCGAGATGAGATGGTTGATGTCCTTGTTGACGTAGAAATGGGAGACGTCCACATGTTCGGCGCGCCATTTGGCCCCGACATCCACGTTTAGCAACTGAAGAGGAAGAAGAATAATATTATTATTATTTTTTTTAAGAGGTTTGACAGAGGGAACTGTAAATGCTATGGTCTTATCGTCCCGAAATCGAAGAGAGAAATTTGAAGAGAGAAGGAGGTTTGACAGAGGGAACTTTAACTGCTATGGTCTTATCGTCCCGAAATCGAGGAGAGAAGGAAGACAGGATAGGAGAAAGCCAGCCGTTCCGAGAACGAACATTATCCCATCAGGATAAAATCCGCCCCGGGCGGGAATCGAACCCGCGGCCTAGCGCTTACAAGGCAGATGCACTACCAACTAAGCTAACTAACTAGGCTGGCAGAATAATATTAAAATCAGTGGTTTTGTGAGGCCAGCCACTCACTATCAGATAGATCTGACAGGTACACCTGATCAGGTATAATACCTAACACCTGATGAGCACACGCACTATCAGGTAGACCTGACTGGTACACCTGATCAGGTATAATACCTAACACCTGATGAACACACACACTATCAGGTAGACCTGACAGGTACACCGGATCAGGTATAATACCTAACATCTGATGAGCACACACACTATTAGATAGATCTGACTGGTACACCGGATCAGGTATAATACCTAACATCTGATGAGCACACACACTATCAGGTAGACCTGACAGGTACACCTGATCAGGTATAATACCTAACACCTGATGAGCACACTCACTATCAGGTAGACCTGACTGGTACACCGGATCAGGTATAATACTTAACACCTGATGAGCACACTCATCAGGTGCACCTGCCGTCAGGTCTACCTGATAGTGAGTGGCTAGCCTGAGGTTGTGGATCACTAACGCTTCGGATTTAGAGTTTTGTGGTTCAAGTCAAAAGATTTAGGGGGGATAAACTAGGAATCATATTTTCTCACGGGGTTTTTTATGGCAAGACGAAGAAAAAAGTTAAATGTTTACAAGCTTAAAAGGCTTCTCCTAAAATGCAGTCAACCATCCACATCGGCCACCTAGCTAGCTTGTTTAGCGTGAGCTATTATTCACCGCTTCTCCCTGTTTAACCACAGTCACTCTAATGGCGGCCACTTACGTCAAACCGTCTTAACGTGTGAGGCGAAAAAACCTAGGTCCGTCAAGGAGATCGCGGCATTAGAGACGTTAATCAGGGAGTGGACCAATCTGCCTCGGTACGATTTTTTTTTTTTTTTTTTTTTTTTTCATATGATCGTTAGGTATGGTGGGGGAAGTGTCATACTAAAATCGAGACCTCGAGAGTTGAGGGGAGAGCTTTTGGCAGCGGAAAAACCGCCGGAAACTATGCGTTTTCGTTCGTCAATTCCCTCTATGTGTTCGATGTTCTATGAATCTATGCTCTCCGCTCAACTCTGTTCTTAGTCTTACAGAGAAAATTAAATAAAAACACATGGAACTAAGTGGGTAAGGTAAGGAATAGTAAGCTTGGATTCCGATCTCAAATACATAAAATTTCTCTTTTCCTTGACACATTCCATGGACAAGTTGCACTTCGCAGTAGTACATGTAGCCATGGCCATCACTGCAGTTGGTCATTCAAGTATTGTTCACAGGTTCAAGTTTACACAGTTAAAATTCCTTTCTTCTTTCTCATTAGTCATTATGATTATGATTAACCGCATTGAAATTTCTTCTTCTTCTTCCCCCTTCTTATTCTTCTTCTCCTCCTCCTCCTCCTCCATCTTCTTCTTCTCCTCCTTCCATTTCAACAGGGGCTCCATTAACATTTTCCATTACACCAGGGGCTCCATCAGCATTCTTCCCGAGCTCGCATGCGCGCCTTCATCTGCAACCGCTTATACTTGCACACATAATGCCAGATGGCGCCCTTGATTAGAACCAGCGCCAGCGTTGCGGCACAAATATCACCCACCCAACTGGGGATCATGACGGAACCCCCGGGAAATTGTCCAATCAGGTGAACGCACGAGAGAGTTACATGATCCCCATTTAGTTTACACGTGTCCTCAAAAGCTGGAGGTCCGGGGTTTGATTTCCGAAAGGGAGGAAAATATGTCCCAGTTTTATTTAATCGACGATTCAAGATCTTTCCGTTCTGCGATTAATCTAAAACAGTTTGTCCGGTATTGTTGAAACATGTGTCACACTTGGAGACATTTCCTCAATGGGGCAGTTGCAATTGGGAAAATATTATTAATAAAAGGTCGATTCCTACGTAAAAAGTTGTGAAAAATCCAAATCTGAGGTCAAAACTCGGAAAAAGAAACTTGTTCGAAAATTCAATTTTTAATTGCCGTCCTAATGAAAAAGTTCGAAGAGTTGTGACGTCAGATTTCACGTCAAAATGCGCAGAAACGCTTGCGCACAAACAAACGAAGCGCGGGAGTCATGACGTTATCGCCTACGGGAGCGTATGCCGTGACGTCAAACTTCACGATTTACCGGTATTTTTTCAATCAAGATCGGAAGGCGTTCTCGGAACGGCTGGCTTTCTCCTATCCTGTCTTCCTTCTCTCTTTACTTTCGGGAGAACACGACTTCAGCAGATCCCTCTATCAAACCTCTCCAAAAAAAACCCTCTCTATTCTACAATTCTACGGGTTTCAGAAAAATATTTTCACACAGCTATGAAACTGAATGATTTCAATAAACATAAACTTGGTAAAAATGAATTCGTTTCACAATTTAACAAACACGAAAATGTCAACAAAAAAATTGACTACGTCAAGGTTTGATTGATAAGCTGAGGGGAAAATCAGTTAAGAAAAACTGTTTTGACTCCAGTCCCATAGTGGTGTAGAACGAAGACTGAACCCTTTAGCAAAGAGTTATATCACACGACCAACCCCTAGGTCTATACATTTTATGTTACCTTCGATAATGATTCTGTCTGGCTGGAGGATTTTAAACATGGAGGATACCAGCTATTTTTTTATTTTTATTTTATTTATTTATTTTTTTTTTTAAGAGGTTTGACAGAGGGAACTGTAACTGCTATGGTCTTATCGTCCCGAAATCGAAGAGAGAAGGAAGACAGGATAGGAGAAAGCCAGCCGTTCCGCGAGAACGAACATTATCCCATCAGGATAAAATCCGCCCCGGGCGGGAATCGAACCCGCGGCCTAGCGCTTACAAGGCAGACGCACTACCAACTAAGCTAACTAGGCTGGCTACCAGCTATATTTCCCTTGCGAAAGAAATAGCAAAGGTTGAGTGCGAACGGCATCCACTCGTAAAATTTTCGTAGCCAAATCCAAATGTCCAAAGCAATCACCCTAGGGGCTGATTAAGAGGCTGATCAAAAACGTTTTGCACCAAAGGGGCGATTTTCAGTATTTCTAAATTATTCAGAATGATTCAGCTTTATAAAATAAAACATGATTCCAAAAATGCCGCTACTTTCGCTAATTTCTCATGACTCAACTCTTGGTAATTATTCAGAAGAAAGCTCCTTTTTGCGTTTAACCTAACCCTAATAATAACAGTGGTCACTGCTCATTTGTGACAACTCCTATTTGTAGCAATTTTCCATTGACGTGACTTCTGAACAAGTACTAAATCTTGAACAAGCTCCTGGCCAAAACACTCGGACAGTTTGGTTCCTTATTCAGATGACTCATCAAAACAAAACGGCCAATGAAACAGGACTCGTGTGTCGTGTGGTCTATAGCATTCCCATTCCGTAGTATGTCTCATCAGATGGGCGATAAGAGACACAATACGTCCCATTCAGGTGCTGGGTCAACATGAGATCACAAATATTTGCAATATATAGGAATACACGAGAACACAAACAAGAGTGCAAATTTTTGATTTAGGCTCTAGGGACCTCAAAACGTGTTTTGGCACTAAAATCTGACCATCAAAAATTTGACCCGATTACATTACTTTCCTTCCTACAGGATAAGGAAAGTAAAAACGGATGAAACTCACGCCAAGTGGGAACGGCTCTAACTCTTTCGTAACCTACAGACTAAACTAACCCCTATATCACTGTGAATTTCTATGATCTAAAGCTAAAGCTAGGGCCACCACATTACCTCGTAGTTGATGTACTGTTTCCGCCATTCCGGTGTGATATGTGCGGACAAATGTTCCGCGAATTTCATCTTCCTTCAGCTAATGAGGACCAGGGATTATTTCCTGCCGCAAATTTTTGATCCATGACGAGGAACCCACGACCTCCTGCATGTCGAACATGTGAGTCACCATTGATGGGCGAACTGTTGTCAATAGGCAACCCTGGGGATTAGGTGTCCTAGACTAAAAAAGTCAATTAATAACACTAGTCTTCTTCTTCGCCTTTTCCCGTGTTCAAATGGGGTCAGCGATTACCTCGTAGTTGATGTACTGTTTCCGCCATTCCGGTGTGATATGTGCGGACAAATGTTCCGCGAATTTCATCTTCCTTCAGGTAATGAGGACCGGGGATTATCTCCTGCTGCGGCTTGCCACATAGAACCTTTCACATGGGCTTCCGACCGCCCGCAAACACTGCAAAAAATTAACAGAGGAAAGAACATAATTAATATAGCATAATTGATATTAACAGAGGAAAGAACATCATTAATAGTATTTACTAGTCGGATGCCGAAGAAAAGGTGGAAAACTTGTGTGAATCAAGACGGTGAGAAAAATTTATCAGGAAACGAGATAGATAACAGGGCTGCCTAGAAAAAACTAACAAGAAACGCGGACCCTATTTAAATAGGAAAAGGCTAGTTGGGCTGACATTATTATCATTAGTCAGGCTGAGGGACTTGAAACAGGGAGAATACCAGTCTGAAATTCCCCTCGCTAATGAAATAGCGAAGGTTGAGTGCGAACGGCATCAATTCGTAAAAAATTTGTAGCGAAAACCAATTGTCCGCCCAAAGCAATCACCGTAGGGCTGATTGAGATGCTGAACTCCTGCCGCGGCTTGCCACATAGAACCTTTCACATGGGCTTCCGACCGCCCGCAAACACTGCAAAAAATTAACAGAGGAAAGAACATATAATTAATAGTATTTACTAGTCGGATGCCGAAGAAAAGGTGGAGAAATTGTGTGAATCAAGACGGTGAGAAAAATTTATCAGGAAACGAGATAGACAACAGGGCTGCCTAGAAGAGATTAACAAGAAACGCCGACCCTATTTAAATAGGAAAAGGCTAGGAAGAAGAAGAAGAGTCGGATGCTTGAACCTACCATGGTGGTTTAGTGATCAGGAGGACGTGGATCAGAGTTGGAAGTACTTAAGTACATTTGTACATTTGTACTTAAGTAATGTCTCCAAGTACTTTCATTAAAAATACTTTTTTTTTTCAACTGAAAGCAACCGACAATGACCTGTGAACATCACACGACTTTCCTTATCCTATTGAATGATGCTTATTTGAGTGTTCTTTTACCCTAACTTTTACAATATCTCTAACCGCTTTGTCGCTATAGCTGAAAACCGCCATTACTTTCCTTCCTATAGGATAAGGAAAGTAAAAAGAAGAGTAGGATGCTTGAACCTACACCTTGGTGGTCTAGTGATCAGGAGGACGTGGATTTAATCCCGACTGAGGAATGAAATCCTCCTTTTTAAAGGGAATAAATAATCTACAGAGTTCAACTGAATTGGTCTAATGAACTATAGGACTGGTAGAATTCAAAGGAGCCCCTGAAGATCAGCAAAAATTTCGTGTGTTGAACACTTGAACATTTTTTTATGAATAATAATATTGAAAGGACAAAACGGAATAATAATAATAATAATAATAATAATAATAATAATAATAATAATCCCGACTGAGGAATGAAATCCTCCTTTTTAGAGCGAATAAATAATCTACAGAGTTCAACTGAATTGGTCTAATGAACTAAAGGACTGGTAGAATTCAAAGGAGCGCCTGAAGATCAGCAAAAATTTCGTGTGTTGAACATTTTTTTAAGGCGGTCTCTTCTTAATTGATTGTGTGCCGCGTCCATTTTAGTTTAGGACTATTGCACTGCTATTCTATTTAACTGACATCATTAGAGAATTACTGAAAATAAATACAATTCAACAAATTCTGACTAGGTATGCTTACGCATTAATTTCCCAATTACCATGCCTCATCCACGGATAATCTACACGACCTTGTTCAATTAGCCTGTATCTTCAAATGCGTCTACATTACAGTTGACCAAAGTCGATCGAAATCGCCTTATATGGGTTCCAGGCGATTTGGTTCGAATCAAGTCGACTGTAGGGTAGATGCTGGTTTAGGATTCAACACAAGTCATGTTTGAAGTTTGGTTTAAGCCATTCCAACAATCCAAATGGAGTCCTAACACGCCATTTTTTTAAGGCGGTCTCTTCTTAATTGATTGTGTGCCGCGTCCATTTTAGTTTAGGACTATTGCACTGCTAATCTATTTAACTGACTAGAATTTATCAAAATCGGACAAATGAGACGCATCATTAGAGAATTACTGAAATACAATTCAACAAATTCTGACTAGGTATGCTTACGCATTAATTTCCCAATTACCATGCCTAATCCACGGATAATCTACACGACCTTGTTCAATTAGCCTGTATCTTCAAATGCGTCTTCATTAGAGTTGACCAAAGTCGATCGAAATCGCCTTGTATGGGTTCCAGGCGATTTGGTTCGAATTAAGTCGACTGTAGGGTAGATGCTGGTTTAGGATTCAACACAAGTCATGTTTGAAGTTTGTTTCAAGCCATTCCAACAATCCAAATGGAGTCCTAACACGCCAATGGCACGGTGTGACGTGAATGTAGAAACCCGTAAGTACTTACGCGATTTTTTTTTTTTTTTTAACTCCAACCTCTCGACAAAAAGAAAACCTGACTCCAAGAGGGAACTATAACTGCTGAGGTCTTATCGTCCCAGAAGCGAAAGCAGAAGGAAAACAGGATAGGAGATTAGATTACGCTAACATTATTCAATATCTCAGCCTACCTGTAGGTACCTAATACCTACCTACCTACCTGTATCGCTACAGGTATTCCGAATCCTAAGATATCAGAGCGTATACCACGATAACAGTATAACAACACGCGTTTTGTATTGATTTCAATGGTGATAAGAAACCCTACAACCTACAACCCTATCAACAAGTAGCGATTACATCGTAGTTAAAATATTTACAAAGACTACTAAGGCCCGATTTTACAGCCACTTGAGGTATCTTGAGGTTTGAATTATTATTATACATAATTAAGTAAACTAGGTATAAATAAGTCGTGTTTTATTTAAAATGTCAGCTTGGAACAAGATGCCACATTAAGCTAACTGTTTAATAACTACAAGCTACATAGTAGTTCAGTTATTTGTAAATATCGTGTTAAAATCATTAGAATCAACAAATACTGGAAGGGCTGCAAGCCTTGAAGAGTAGTATGCCTGCCTTGTAAGCGCTAGGTCGCGAGTTCGATTCCGACCCGGGCCGAACCTAATCCTAAACTGATAAGGTTTGCTCTCGGAAAGACTGGTTTTCTCCTGATTATGGCCTCCTCCTCTTTGATTTCCTATAAGACCTCCATCGTTACAATTCCATCTATCAAACTTCCTATTTTCAGCCCCATATCAATTTGGCTAGTGGTCCCTTACTATAATTCCTGCCCCAATAACTTCCATTATCAATCATAGTTATTAGATGGTTCCCTTTCTCATGTTCTACCTACATGCCTATTAATTTAGAAGTCACAGTTTTTACCAATGTGTTGTAGGTACCTACCTACCAACATGCTACCTAGATTAGAGGGACAAGGACTCTGATTGTTATAGTTTCCCTCTGTAAATAACGTTCAAGAAAAAAAAAACTTCCTTTTTTTTGTAGTCCTATTAAAATTCTCATTACTTATAGGTTAAAGAAATTTGTGGGTATAGGTATAGGTAGGCACGTTTGTACTTTGTACTGTACAAGAGGGTAGCATGAGAAATATAAGCTGAATACATGGTAGAGTGCACTGTAGAGTGCTGTTAACAGTTATGACACCACTTTATTGAAATAAACTCAAGTGGTAGGTAGTCCCCATCTCTATTCTAAAGCAGAGCAAATATCAGAAACAATGAATCCACCGATTGGAAACACATTATAGTTATGATCATCATGGCATTAATACTATAATCATTTTATTGATATTATCATTCTTACCAGGGCCAGATTAATTCCTAACAGGGGCAGATTAATAGAGGGGATCTTGGTTTAAAATTAAAGAAGAAAATGCAAAATGATGTGGTCTTATCAACTTGTTTTTTTTTTTTTTTTTTTTTTTTTTTTTTTTTTTCTTTTTTCAACACACGTTCAGTAATGTCTGTCATGCAAAACTGGAAGAAAGTGAGGAAAGCATTTATGTAAATACTCTTTAACCCTTGGAAAAAAAAATTGACCAGGATAAACAAAGGCTATTCTAACCAATGGTTTCCTTTATTCCAGGGCTCCCGAGTTACTATTCGGAGCTCGTATGTACGGTGTAGGTATAGACATGTGGGCAGTAGGCTGTATCATATGTGAACTTCTATTGAAAGCACCGTTTCTACCGGGTGAATCCGATTTGGATCAACTGACTCGAATATTTCAAACCCTTGGAACTCCATCCGAAGATACCTGGCCTGTGAGTAAAAATAATAATAATAAAATAAAAATAAAAAAATGGACCGATTGCAATACTTTCATTACTAGTATAGATTGTTATACTGTAGTAATAGAAAGTAAAAAGAAAAAAAAAATGAGTGTTTCACCGCCGTTTATGAATGCAATAAAACAACTGCTACATTAGACCCATGTGGTCTATGTCGTAGCATGCCCAAATGCCCATCCCATAGTATACCTCTCATCAGAGTAATATTATTAGTTTCCTTTTTACTTTCCTTATCCTATAGGAAGGAAATTAATGTAATCAGGTCAAATTTTCGATGGTCAGTTTTTAATGCCAAAACACGTTTTTCTCTTGAATGAACGAAGTGATTTCTATGTTTTAGACCTATGAATTTCGTTGTTTGTTTGTGCCAACCTAGTTAGCTTGGAAGGTATAGCATCTGCCTTGTAAGCGCTAGTTCGCGGGTTCGATTCCCGCTCCAGACGGATTTTATCCCGAACGGAAAAGGTTTGTTCTCGGAACGGCTGTCTTTCTCCTATCCTGTCTCCCTTCTCTTTGCTTTCGGGACAATAGTACATTAGCAGTTACAGTTCCCTCTAGCAAACCTCTTAAAAAAAAAAAAAATGTGTTGTTTGTTTCACCATCACTTTAAAATGGGGTGTGCTACATTTGGGTCCTTTTCTGGGCGATTTTTAAAGTTGACTGAACCACCTCTACCATTGTATTGATTACAGGGTGTTACCAAACTCCAGGACTTTATCCAGTTCAAAGTATTACCCGGTATTCCTCTCAACGAGATATTCACTGCGGCTGGTGATGATCTCCTACTATATACCACTACTATTATATTGATTACAGGGTGTTACCAAACTCCAGGACTTTATCCAGTTCAAAGTATT